>NC_058134.1:250383252-250451477 GCF_016433145.1 Gracilinanus agilis
CAGTTTTCATTGTTTTAGGAAGGTTTGGATACTTGTTTGTCCTCCTCTGTTGTCTAGATTTTCTCTGTGTAAAAGTTGTCGAGTGTTCCAGAGTTTTTCTTGATAATCTTTTTCTTCTGGGGTTCTCGGCTTGCCATTGTTAGCCCCGCCCCTTTTCAGCTTTGTCTTCACACTCAGGGTCTGCCTGTGCTTTCTAAGCTCCCAAGAGCTCCAGTCTCCTTGTCCTTGGGGTCAAGCCTCCTGTTAGTCCCCCGTCTGCCCCTCTGCCCGAGGCTCCTTCAGCAGTCTCAGGGGCTGCTTCCACACCCGCACTCCCATCTGCACCAGGTCCCAACTCGAGGTCCAAGCCTGTGCTGGAGATCTTTGTCCACGCCTAGGGCAATGCCTTCACCTGCGCAGATGCTTGGGAAAGTCCCTGAGTTCGAGATCTTTGTCCACGCCTAGGGCAATGTTTTCACCGGCGCAGACCCTTGGGAATGTCCCTGCGTTAGAGATCTTTGACTGGGCCTAGGGCAATGTCTTCACCTGCACAGACGCTCAGGAGAGTCCATGCTCGCCCCCCAGCCACTTGGGGTCCCACGTCTTTCAGCTCTCAGGTACAAGCCCTAGGGCTGCTAGTGATTTACTGGTTGCCCCAATCCTGCTTTCACTCTTGTGCGTTGGCCTTGGCGCTGTGCATGGTGTGTGTGTGTGGGGGGGGGTGGAGGAGCTTCTTCCTCTCACATTTTAGTGAGAGCTGTTTCACCCCTTTATATCGTGGAAATGCCCCGATTCCACGTACCTTCAATGCTGCACCCTGTTGTGGGGTTCCTTCGTTAATCTGGATTCGTTTTTATGTCCCCTTGAGGAGTCCTGTATGCTTCGGTTAGGAGATATCAAGCTCCTTACTCTGCCACCATCTTAACCGGACTGGTAAAAACATTTCTGAGAGATAGTCCCGAGATTTTTACCTCTCTTCCAAGAGAGATGGATATATTTTCATTACATTTTTCAATACAACTTTCATAGATTTTTTTCATTATTCAGTTAACTCACATTTAACAGTCTTTCCTTCATATTGTTATTTAAAATGTAATTTGTATTGTATGAATCATCCTATATTTCTCTAAATTCTGTATAATCATTATGTCTCTCAGCCAAAAGAATCATTTTATTTATAGAACATAATTTTTTTCCAGCCATTACCCAAACATTGAACATACAGTTTGTTGACAGTTATTTGATGCTATGATTATTTTGGTGTATATTGGTCCTTTCTTTCTGTCTGATTTCCCAAAGGTATATCAATAGTAGTGGAATTTCTAGGTCAAAGGGAATGGATAATGTAGTCGATTGTCTTGCATATTTCCAAATTGAAATGCTATATATTTAAACTACTTCACAGCTCCATCAACAGTGCATGAACAATGCTTATCTTTCTACAAATCCACCAACATTGACAATCCTCTTCTTTTTTTATGCTTTCCAAATTACATTGAATGAAGTAAAACATCAGAGTTCTTTTGACTTGCATTTTCCATTTAAAAATTCAGACTATGTTTTCATTTGGTTAATTATAGTACATAATTATTTTGAAAACTCAATGTTTTTTGATCATTATATTCTTACTAAGTAAGAATAGACACTGAAACCTGGTATAACACTATAACCCACTGAAGGGAATTTGTTCTTTAAAAAAAGCCTTCCTCAGGCCCCTATGAAAGGGAGTTTCCTTACTTATGTTTGAAAAGGAAATCATTATAAAGTGGTCCAGACTTTAAAAGTGTAAGAATGAGGCTACAATTTACACACACACATACACACATTTGTGTTTATTTAAAGAAAGAAAGAGAGAGAAAGAGAGGAGGGTTGGAGTGAGGGGATTACTATTAAGTACTATCATTGTCACAAATCTCATCATTGGCATGTTTTAAAGAATCCCTATTTCTGCATATCTACTTGGAATTTGGTAATGTTGTCCTCCATGAGAGCTGATGTTTTATAGAAGTTTCATGAGAGAAGAACCCTGCTAGGAAGAAGATTAAGATATGTGGAACGCTTCTCATCAACAAATTAGAAATAAGAGATCAAAGATGATGCAAGGGAGGAATTTTCTTTTCTATTTTTATTTGATTTATTTTAAAGGAGTTACTTTATCAGTGACTGAACACAGAAAGTCATTGAGATACAGAAAGCTATAAGCATGGAATTTTGCTAAAGTATTAATGTAGGTAGACGGAAGTGAGACAGAAAATTAATTACATTGATTTATAGGTCTCTCCATAAACAATTTAGTTCTCAACCTTGGTCATGTTTTTCATGTACAAATTATTCAGTAGAGTGAATTTTAGACTTTAAAATATTATCTTATTCTGTACCAAAAGCTATAACAATGCTAGTTAGATGATACACTACATCTTACTCATGTTGTTAATGGGGTGGTATGTGTTGGAAATGAAATATTTAGGAATAACTTACACTGGAGATCCAGATTTGAGAACTTATTTTTTTCTGTACAGGTACTCATTTATAATCATCATTGAGATTTTTTAATATCCACTCATTACAAAAAAGTCAGACTCTCACTTTAGTGTTTTTTTCCCCCTAATATATATGCAGTGAGTTACAAATGAAAATTTTGAATAAAGTTCATGGTAAAATTCCCTTTAGGAAACAGATACATCTATAGATTAACAAAAAGAATGAAATGGAAAATCTGGAGATAAAAAGCTATATTATAGATTCTATGCTGCTTAGTGCTTGAGGTCATGCTAATGGTACAGCAAAGTCATCAACCAAGCATAGAGAAATATTTAGAGAAAATGATGTCAGTTTTGGCTTTTTATCATATGATCTGTATAGTACATTAGCAGAAATTTCATGAGATGAAAAGAGATCACAAAAGCAATTGCATTCTCAGTATGTTTCAGGAGGAGAAAGACTTAGCCCTACCTGTTTTGCAATAGTGGGTGAAGAAACAGTTGGTTCTGATGAGTAGAAATTGATTCTATCTATCTCTCTGGACTTCAGGACACTGTCAGCACTAACTGGGGAAGAATGTTCTACCTAATTCTTTGCTTTCATGAATTATTAACTCACCAAGTAGGATCAGGAAAGCAGCATAGCCCACCCCAACATGGAAGGCATCACTTGCTCTTATTTGTCCTGCTGTGGAGCTAGCACTTCATATTTTCCTCACATTGCACCCTATCTTCTCTTTATCTATAGTATAGAATAGCATCTATACTTCTCTTTATTTTATCTTCTTTATTTTTATCTTATCTTTATCTTATATTTCTCTTTCTCTACAGTATAGAATAATATAGTATGGCTTAGCCTAATCTTTGAAAGTAAACTAAAGTTGCATCTTCTTTGAAAAGTTCCTGATTAGAATTCCTGATTAAGATGACCTCAAGATTCCCCATCCTTGACAATCCTCAAACATTGACTGATATGACTATTTTGTCAAATATGTTAGGAAGAATCTTTAGGTGTTTAGAGTCTAATCTTTTGTTGACTACTGATCTTCCTTTCAACTATGAAATTCTGTGATTCTGTGATTCTGGAAATGCAAAAATGTTCTAGAAAATCCCAGCTCTCCTATATGAATCCCAACCAATATCTGAAAGGACTCCTGCCAGATTAGTGATAAAGAAAACCAAAAGAATCAAAAGAAAGCTTCTCTATCCAATCTGAGAAAGCATAAAAAGATTGAAGAGAGCTAAATGAGTTGCACCAAAGAATTAAACCCAAGTAAAATTTGGCAGAGGCTAAGAGGAAACAAGTAAGGTAAGTCAGCACAAGCAACAGAAATGAAACCACAACCAACCAAAACAGGTATCACAAGCTAGTGGTGATTCCAATAATCAGAGACTTGAAGCTAGATCTTGGCTCTGGCCAGTGTTCTATCAGAACAGAAATGTTTGTAATAGGGTGGGGGAATTGTTGCATATGTTATTGCACAGAGAAATGGGGCCTGACTGGGCAGTTTTCAGGATATTAAGAGCAACAAAAGAAGAAAGAGCAAAATAAATCTCTGAGTGCCAGTACTGGTGGGGATGAGAGTGAGAAAGCTATATGTAAAGTACTTCTAAAATCTATGTAATGAATATGATATCAATGAGATGTGTCAGAGCCACCATAAGAATAAAACTAAGTCCCGATTGGGGACATACAAGCCCCTCCATTCAGATGTTTCAGTACATAACTATGCTTCAATAAAGAAAAAAAAACATCAATGTGCTATAGAAATGGTGTTTTGTTTAATCTTAATAATAATGCATCTTAAATTTTTATAGATCTTAAAATTCAAAATATTCCCAATAACTTTTGATACCTATTCTAAACTTCCAGGCCATCTCAGCTCTAATCTGTTCCTGTCTTGAAGTGTATTTGCCAATCTTTGCAAAACTAAAAAGTTTTATTCCTCCCTCCTCCAATGTTTAACTGAATGAACTATAAGTCTCAGAAGGCCCTATCAGGACTAATAAATGGTGATTTGTTTGTTCAGTTATTTCAGTCATGTCTGGCTCTTTGTTCCCCCATTTGGGATTTTCTTGGCAAAGATATTGCTGTGGTTTACATTTCCTTCTTAACTCGTTTTACCAAAGAGGAACTGAGGTGAACAGGATTAAGTGACTTGCCTAGGGTCACACAGCTAGCTAGTAAATCTCTGAAGTTAGATTTGAACTCTGAAAGATGTGTCTTCCTGACTTCAGGCCTGGCACTCTATTTGCTATACCACCTAGCTGTCCAATAAATGGTGACTACATAGCGTCAAAACTTTTTACTCAACCCACAAGGGAGAGATTCCTGTTATTCAACCTTCTCTTTTCCAGGCCAAAAAAAGGAAAAAAAGTAATTCATTTAATGCCCAACAACCTATTTCTTCCATTCATTTTTATCTGTATGTCTCCCAATTTGCTAAAGCCCAGACACTCCAATTCAATTCAATTCTAATATATTGATATTCTTATAATAAAATGATGGAAACATCTAACAAAAGTGTTATATGTGAAAGTATGAACATTTAAACTTTTGAGTGTCAATTATTTAAAACATCTTCCAACTTTTCAAAGATGACCTTTGTGACTAAATATTTTCACATCTAACATTGAAAGAAATTTGTAAGTGTCCTTGTTCTTAAAAGCAGAGGAATATATGAACTAGAGCAATTTATATGAACTAGAGCAATTTCTAAAATGTTTCTAGTTACAGTGTGTCAAACTGTCACAAATCGATATCATCTGTCGACACACATTGTCTTACTACAACACATGACTGTAACATAAAACTTCTAAATGATCTTTTGGGTATATTAAATTGAAGTGTTCTAGCAAAATGATTCTAAAGAGTTGGTTCACTTCAATTCTGATTTGGTGTCCCCCCAATTTAAGCCTTCAATCACTTTAACCAGTCTATAGTAAAACACACAGGAGTAATGAATTGTACTCAGTGAGTCCAAATCATGCTTGAGAGACTTTCTGAGTGTATTAGAAACCAAGTCTATAGAAATCTGTCAGTTGAGACAAGCCTGAGTTGTTTTTAATGATCACAATAGTTAGTTCCAAAGAATTGCTATGATTGTACTCATGATTAACCTGATGTACAATTGAAGGTGTGCTGAGAGCCAGAGACAGAGAAAGAGCAGCAGATATCATAAATGGTTCAGATCATAGATTTAGAGCCAGAAGATCAAAAAGGTCATCTTCTCTAACCCACTAATTTTACAAATAAGGAAAGCTCAGGAGGTTAAAGGTTTGCCCAAGGACACACTAGTTGTAAGTGGTAGAACCTGTGTTAGAATGCTAGTCCTCTAACTTCAAATCCAGCCTAATTCTATATCAAAGGTAGGTTGGAGTGGTGGAGAGAGTATAGAGGTTTGGAATAAAGCAGTCAGACAAATAATGATGAAAAGTCCCAAATAACCAATTCTAGTGAGGGTGGGAGGGGATTATGTTTAAAAAAAAAGGTATAGATTATCTAGAATGCTTCCCAGTATACACACAAATTGTAAGGCACACCCAGAAAAATGTTAGTTTGAGAATAAGAACAATTTATCTTTGCTTGTCTATCCTTTTATCTCCAGTGCTAAGCAGAATGTCTGCCACTTAATAAAGAGATAATATATGCCCACTGAATTAAATTGAATTTAACATACTAGAGGGAGAGAGAAGATGTATACTATTGGAGGAACAAAGTCTGAAGTAGGGAGAGCTGGAGAGAATCTTGATGCTACTCTGGGTACAAATTCTGACAGATGATTACAATGATAGGTTCTAGAATAAGAATAAGCTCCCTATTCTTCTGAATTAACCCTGAACTAGTCTCTAAGATTTAATTGGTTCTTGATTTCATTATCCATGTAAGGTTCTGATGACAATGAATCAACTTTCTGTTCTCTAAAGTGCCAGTGAAATTCTTACTTTAAAAGGACTTTTCTTTTAAAGTAAACTCAACTGATTTTTTTTGTTCTGCTCATCTGACTGATAATTTCTTATTGATTAGGACAGTCTCTTCTTTTTCTGCATTTTTGGAGGCAAATTTGATACTTTATCTTCTCTTTATCTCTTTAGACTCACAATAGTGAGAGTTGCTTTATCTCTAATCGCTCCTCTTTTGGGGAGATATAGAATTAGGCTGTAGTGGCAAAAGGAATGGATTTGAAGTTAGAGGACTAACATTCAAACACAAGTTCTTAAATAAGGATAGCTCTTATCTATTTAGAGATAAAATAGACCAGTGAGATAAGAATGCCTTATCCTTTTCTGTTTGGGCTGGCTATAAGCCAAAGCCCACACACCTTAAGAACACAGATAACAGAGACCTCTCTCTTGTTTCCATTGTTAAGTTATAAGGATAGATAAAAGCAAAAGCAAAAAACAACAAAAAAAATCTCATTAACTTCTAGGAACAAAACAATAGCAGTAGAAGCAACAACAATAACAACCACTTAAAGACTAACTAAAAATCATTACATTGAAGGAAAAGCATTTGAAGAGGTATTACTTTAGAAAATGTAAGGATACAAGCCTGTCTCTGAATCATCCCAAAGAGAATGCAGGACATTAGGTTACTATCACTGCCTTCTCAGAACAGTGAGTATGGCTTTAACAAGTTATTACTGTCGAAAAATGATGTGCTCCAGACTAAAAATTATATTATGGATATTATCTATCTAGGACTGAGAATAGCAGAATGTCACCTTATTTAAAAGCAACAGAAGAATACTGCATCCTTTCATACCATTGAGCAACATAGAACTTGTAGTTCAATTGAATCTTTTCTTTTTCATGTGAATTGCTTTTGAAACACTGATTCTGATATCTAGGACTTGTGAAAATGATGTCTTGAAACCAAGTGTAAGGTTTATTATTTATCTTAGATAAATTCCACCTCATTAGATATAGCTTATTGTTCTAGGCTGTCAAAAATCTTTTGGGATACCATACCAGTTCTCTTAGTTATCAGACATGTTCATTAAACCCTCAGCCTTTCCACAGCTTTGAGTCTTTTTCACATTTGGTAAGTCCATCAATAATACTTTCATATGAGTTACTGATTAAAATGTTAAATAGCATTGGGCCAAGGAGGAGTCACAGACAACTCTACTACTATAATTACCTCAATATAGTACTGTTTTTTAAAGCTAGTAATTCAACTATTTTTAAATTAATTTTACTATACAATTTTCTAACCAATTTATGGGGTTTTTTCCCCCTATTACCTCCACAAGAATTGTGTAAGAAACTTTTAAAAATGTTTTCCTCGACTCTAAATATTCTACTACAGAACTGTTCTATTTTGCCAGCAGAAATGGAAAAAGAGGTAGTGTCCAGATTAACAATTTCACTGGTATTTTGAAATCCTAATTTAGAAATTAATTCTCTTGCCCAGGTATAGAAAGGCAATTCATCTTACATTTAGAATATAAGTTTCAAGAGAGCAGGAATTACATTTGAATCTCCAGAGCTTGCCATATTACTTAACACATAGTAAGAACTTTAGAGGATTTTTTCCTCCATTAATTCATTCATGTTTACATTATAATCCTAACAATTCCCAGCGATTTGAAATTTTAAATGGTTTCCTCAATTTTGGAAACCAAGTATATGTCAGAGGTAGGATTTGAACCCATTTTTTTATTGGCTCCTTGGCTGGTCCTTCAGCCACTCTTCCATGTTGACTGACATCAGTTTTTATTTAATCAATCTATTAGTGTATTGAAAATATAAATGATATAGTCCGCCATCAACTACTCTTGATAAACCATTTTGGTTCTTGCTAACTATTCCCTGGTATTCCCACCCACCATGTTCATAAGAAATATACTTGATATTTATTAATATACTTGAGAATTTGGCCAAGAATTGAACTCAAACCCACCAGTTTCTAATTTGCAGATTTTGCTTTTTCTTTTTGAAAATATTATGACAATTTTACACATCAACAGTCTTATGACACCTCTACTGTTCTCCATAATTTTTTATTTTAAATTTTTTTCCATTCACAGAAGACTTTTTAATAATCTGTTTCCTAATTTAGTTTTGATTGGCTATGAAATGCATAGCAACACTATAAGGCCCACATTTTGACTGTCATCAGCTCTTCTGTGTCATAAATCGTACAATTGCATATGAATTCTACCATCTGTGGGTTTTTTTTAATTGATCAATTTTATTTTTTTACAATATTATTTTCCAATTTATTAATTTATTGATTTTCCCTTTATAACAAAAAAATTAACAAACTCAACTGGTCTATTGATTAAATCGCATGTTATATGTATCATTCCATACCCATCGCTCCCCACATTCCACTTTCCAATAAGTAACTTGGTCCTGGGAATGTCTTTTTGGAAACTAAAATACACATTCCTACTTCTCTCTCACATCTGTTTCCTCTTTATTGGTGTTAAGCTGTAAGGGAGGCAGAGACTTGAGTATAGCTACAAGAATGAAGGACAAAGGTTGAAAACTTCACTGTGGCTAGCCAGGGTTGATAAGTGAAGCTTCAGGGTAATTTGAATGTCACTTACACTAGCTGACAGGAATATTATGAAAAACTGAAAGCAACCTAACCTAACCTAAACATCAAGAAGAGAGAGCCAGACAGAAAGACAGAGGTGAATTGATAGACTCAAAGAGACTCAAAGAGAGATTTATATAGATATCAACATAGGGACAGAGGATAGACAAATAACAGATCAAAATATGGCTATGGACATAGATATAAATTATATGGATTCAGAAAAATGTTAATTAGAAAAACATAACATTTATACTTTATCTTCTTTGATAATCAGACAATCTTGGATTGCCATAATTATTTGGTAGCAATCTTCTATTTTAAATGTTATCTATTTCCCTACTTGGTGTTTCTGCTGTCTCAGTTAAAGAAAATATCTTAGGGCATCCCAAATCATGAATAATTCACTAATTTTCTAGCATGTGTGTGTTTTTGTATATTATCTGGATCTGGCTATGGGATGTGACATAATTTTTGATCTTAGTAACTGTGATTTCTTCAAGGGGAAAATGCCTGTATGGGATTACATTCGCAGAATCATGGAATCTGAAAATTGTAAAGAACCTTAGTAGCCATCTAGTACAAAACCATACATGAAAGTAATCTACATTCAACTAATCACAGTAAGCAGTCATCCAGTGCCTCCTTGAGTACATTAGGATGATCACTTCCCTGTTTCTGGAAACGAGTCCTCACTTCATCCAGAACAGGATGACATTAGCTTTACTCTATCACATTGCTGATTCAAATTGAGTTCACAATCTATTAAAATCTCACATTTTCCTTTTTCTTTTCTAGAACAACTGCTGTTGAATTAAGCCTCCCTCCTCTTATGTTTGTGAAGCAGAAATTTTTTTTAAAGTTAAACACCTCAAATTAAAATCTTATTTGACTCAAGCCAATGTCCTAATCTGTCAAGAACTTTTTAGGTCCTGGATCCTTCCACCAATGAAAATCACTACCCATCAATGGCATGAGGAATAAATTCAAAGTAGTTATATGGAGCACACAGAACTTTTCTAGGTCCGTAGCTAGCAATGATTATTATCATTACATATATTACTTTAAAGTTAGAAAAGTAATTTTAAATTTATTGTCTCATTTGATACCCACAACTGTGAGAAGTAGGTGCTCCTATTATCTATATTTTATGAAGAAAAAGTTTGCTGATTTTGAAATAATGTATGATATTTATTAATATATTTGATGCATTAGCTGAGTTAGTCTGATATAGGAAGTTACATTAGATGGGGCTTGGAACCGTTGTTTTGATACATTTGGTACCTAAATGTACCAGGTAGCAGAGGAAGAACTCACATCAATGAGAGAGTTTTTGAGGGGAAGAAAGCTACAAAGAAATTCAAACTCCTTTTTTCCTTTGTACATCTTAGATTTGAATCGCAGAAAGTAGACCATATCCAGTAAAGGTAAAATAAGATAAAGTGGATTATGAAATGCTTCATGGTTATGAATGCCCTAACAAAAACCCAGAGTCAATGGAAAATGGAGGCAAGATTGCTATTTATAGAATTTCACAATGTGCTGCTTAAAAGCTTAAAATCAATCTTGATTTAAAAAAAATTCAGTACTGCTGATAAGTACAGCTCATTTAGAAATATTTGAATGCTACTAGGAGAGTTACCCACATCCTTCTCTATATGGTTCATTTTGCCCACTGAAGTTTCTTTGTGAATCAAATTCTTTTTATTGTGCAGGTTGAAGATTGTTTACAAATTTTGGGGTTTTTTTTATACTGATTCATAAGGTGACTAGACCATGTTTGCTTCCTTCTGGACTTCACTCTCCACTGTTTATACTTTCTACCTTTTCCCCAACATCTTTGATCTTATCCAGTTACTCTTCCCATTTCCAGCTCCCTTTTTTTATGTGTAGTCTTTCCCCATTACAATGTAAGTTCCTTAAGCATATTTTTGCTTGTATTTTGTATCCTCAAAAATTCACTCAACATCTGGTATGTCATAAGAACTTAATAAAGGTTCTATCTATCTATCATTATCTCTATCTATTTATTCATCACACAAAATGTCATAACATCTCATTCACTCTCTTTATGGCTATAACAGGGGTCTTGGTTCGGTCAGCATTTTCATTCATTTTTTTTTCCTTTATGAGATCAGTTCGGAAAGACTGAATAGGATAATATAGTGCAAGATAGCCTCTGAGTCAAGAAGGCTTGACTTCCTAGCCTTATACGAGATGTGTGATCCTTGTCAATTCTCTGAACCTCTTAGTGCCCCCTGGTAAACCACCAAGATAAGGTGCAAATAAGGTACTTTTCTGCATTGGTATAGGAATGCTCTGTCACTAAAATCACACAGCCAGTCTGGAACCTTTATGATTAACATATATTCTTCTTCCATAAACTTCTATTAATATTTATACATTAGTAAATTCCCTCTGCCAATAAAAATACAGTTTCTGAAAAGAAAGAGACACAGTTCCATACAACGAGGAGATCACAAATTTAGTTAAAAAAAAAAAAAAGATGAAACGGTTCTAATATCTTCTTTGTTTTTCTGGTTCTGTTTTTTTTAAAAGACATTGTCCAGAATAGGATTTTACTATCCAGCACTAATTGTACATGAAAAAAGGGATGGATGGATTGATGGATGGATAGATTAGATTTAGGTTTGAAATGAGGTTGATGGTACCTTTTTACATTGTTCCTTATAGTGCCTACTACAAAATAGGAGTTTATTTGTTTATTCATTTATCCCTGCATCCATTTATTCCTGTGGCATACAATAATCACTGGGGTTTTTTTTAATTTCTTATTTCTAATCAAAATAGTTTTTAAGTCCTATAAAGAATAATCATACACTATCTTCCACTTTGAAGAAAATCACAGCCCATTTCATTTTTATAGGCACAAAATACAAGACTGAGTCATTTGTGCATATATATGTATATATTATAAAGGGATCATCTAGTGAGAGGATATAAGATGTTAGAACTTAACATCCCTCTATTATCTACTAGGCAAGTAAAGCCCCCATTCTTTACAAGAGCTTATGTGGCAGCATTGTATAATAAGTAACAAATCATTATAATTTCTTGTGCTATTCATCGAAGTAATTCTAATCATAATTAAACTCTTTTGGTATTAATGTGTATGTAATGTGCAATTTCATAGGAATGGAGCTATGAATTAGCATTAATTATAAGACTTCTGATTTCTTCATCTGTTGAAAGGCTGAACAAATTCCCTTCTAACCTCAGTTTTCAATGAACCACTTGGCCATTCTCACAAGCTCTCAAGGTGAATGTAGTATGTAGCTCAGCATCTTTCAATCAGGAAGAAATAAAAAAGAAATGCAAATTGCATCTCTCCCCTCCCAATTTCAGCTCTCTCCCTGCATCTTATTATTAAAAATGTAGCATATATTTCCCAGACTAGACACAGGCATATCTGCTTCTGTTAAGAGCGCAAGAATTGTTGATACAGAAAACGCTGGCTTTGTTGATGGAAGGTCAGTTTTGAAAAGGTGCTAGATCTGTGGGAAGCAACTTTATATGCCCTTAAAACATTTCAGGGGGAAGGAAGGGGGAGAGGAGAAAGAGAGAGGAGGCATCTTATTTCAAATCTCCATTTAATGTTTACTTTTCTTAAGTGTCCATTTCTGGGTCTTGAATTTAGTGCCAGGGTGCCAGATTTACAGCCCTGAAAAGTAATGAAAATCGTTAGCTTTCCTGAGCACAGAAGAGATTTAAGACCGAGTTCAAAAGGCACAAGTCAACTGAACCTAAAACAGCCACATCAACTCATATTTTCAGCATAAACTTTATCACAGTTAGTGAATCAGATGCAAAAGTCAGATGACTTCCCTCCAGTGCAGAGTGCAAGTAGAAGGCTGCAGATGGCTTCTTCATGTCTAACGGCATGATCTGCTGTGTCAGGAAAGTGGGAGCGCTGTCATAGCATATTACTCTGTCTGTGATATGTCTTACTGACAACATCACAGCCTTTTGATTTACATTGACTGGACTTAAAATAAATGAGTGGAATATTCCCCAAGGCATATAATCAATCGCATCTGTTGCAATTCTGGTATTTCCTTTGCCCTGTTTATACCATTACTGTCTCTGCTGAAGCTGTATTATTATAAATGCTTCCAGAAACATATTTTGGCATCAGACTCTAGCACTGCTGCTACAATGCTAACAATTCCAACCTCAAAGGGCCACAGGAGCATTACTATTGCTCCAATACTGGATTGATCATGATAAATGTTACAAGAGAAAAGAATACGCACTTATTATGGCCCGTCTTCATATTTTTCGGTTTGATGAAAAAGTGGCAAACAATCTCAGGGTGGCAAAAAAAAAAAAAACATCTGTTAACAATGGTGAGCTAATCTTGCTATATTACAGGATAATATAAAAATAAATTGCTGGGTGTTTCTGGACAGCAATCTCTGAAGTGTTTAAAAATTGCAAATATTTGACTTTGTTGTTCAAAGATGAAGAAACCTTGGGAGAGAATATATGCTTTATGTTTAAAAACAACATATGGTAGGATTAGAAAAATATTTGTATAAGAAATATTCGTGGAGAATGAAGCATTCGAGTTTGCTTTCATGCATTTACCATTCTGATATGTCTGTCTAACTTACATCTATTATAGCCAGTTTTGGTGTGAATGGAAAACTTTAGCTAAAAATTAAAGAGAGGGGATGCTCAGGTGGAGATGCCAATAGAATAGGAAAAAAAAAGGCTGAAGGAGCTATTGACAATGGAAAGAAACATTTCAAGTTTATCTAAATTTTTTTTAATTTAAAGTAGTATGTCATATCTTTTCTTATGTTTTGGTAATTAATGTGGTTCATGTAATAAAGATTTGATTTCTCAAAAGCAGCACTATTAAATTAAATAATAATTCATAACTCAGGCCAACACATGAGCTTCCTAGTTAAAATCAAAGGGACCTGTAAATGTCATAATTCCATGTGAACAGATTTTTCAGGAGTAACTTTTGCATTAAACTTTAGAATCTGTGTATTCATATATTCATACTTAAATTATACATGCATATATGTACGGTATATGCATATATAATGTGAACATGTTGAAATTTTTATTCAAATGTTGGAAAATATATCAGTTCTCATCAATTTTTTTAAGTATTTAGTAGTTTACTTTAAACTCACTGTGTATTTCTAAGAGCACACCAACAAAGTAAGATATCTCTGGTTATAATAATATTTCTAAAACAATAAAGTAACATCCATTTTAAATATTACATAAGTCTTTGCCCATGATTTTAATGTAAAAGGTATGATTTAATTTCTAATCAAAAAGGATTAGCATCTCTTAATACTGATGAAATTTTTAAAATTCAATTACATTTTTTCAATTACTTTTTAACTCCCACATTTCTTAAAGAAATGTAATTTTAAAAAGATGGAATCTAATTATTAAAAAAATTGAAAATTTCCATATTTAAAATTTTTAGGGTTTTTAAAAATAAATACTGCTGATACCATAAAATGTTAGTATTTTCCATTTTGTTTCATGTGTACTCATTTCTTAGGGCACAGATACAACTACTTGAAAGCATTATATACATTTTTGACACAATCAATTTTATACTCATCTTCACAGTGCAAAACTAATGGATTTACTTTTTTTTAAAATATGTGTGGCAATAACTATGGAGGAAAACTAGAAATAAACAGTTTTAACACTGCCCCATTCCAGCTCTCTGTTCATATATTAAAAAATCTAATGAAGACTTGGTACTAGCTCATTATGTGAATTATCAGTCAGTCCATGGTAACCTATCAAAGAAACCAAGATACAAAAACTCATGATAGTGAGTCAGTGTCAGGCTGAAGATCCTAATTGTGTTTTAAAGTATTTAGTGTAATTGAGGATTGCTCCCTCTTACCCTGAGCCCAGAGCAGAATCATCCTCCCAGAGTTATAATTTTGAGAAACCTCTAGAGATACAATATTGCAGGCTTCAGATTTCTTTTGTCATTTCCTCATCATGCAAGGGGTTAAAACATTCATAAAAACATGAGGATTCTATAAAGCATTCATGGATAAATGGGCAAATGGCAAGTACCTGGGGAGCACAAATTGTTTCATGTCAAAAGATGATACCCTGGAACGGCAGAACAAGCTGTGGTATATGGTTGTAATGGAAAACTATTGTGCCATAAGAATGATGAATAGGATGAGTTCAGAAAAACCTGGAAAGATTTACATGAAGTGATGTAAAGTGAAGGGAGCAAAACCAGAAGATTATTGTATAGAGTAATAGAAATAGAAATAGAGCAAGAGAAAAAATAGAGTAAGAGAAATAGAAATAGAACGATGATTCATTGTGAAGGACTAGACTATAATTAGCAAAATAAGCTTCCAAGATAACCCCAAAGGACTCATGATAAAGAAAAAAAATGCTATCCACAACTAAAAAGGAATTGTTGGAATCTGATTACAGGCCAAAGCACAACACCCTTCACTTTATTTGTCTTTTGTTTTGTATGTGATATCTTTCTGTAGTCATGAGGGGGAAATATTGAAATATATATTGCATTAAAGCATTGGCAAAACTTATATCAGACTTTATCCCACCTAGGGAGGGAGAAAGAGAATCTGAATCACAAAAATATCAGAAAACAATTTTCAAAAATCCTTTCTATATGTAATTGAAAAAATATATATTTTTAAAGAGATGATACCCTGTTTTAGTTTTTAAAAGATTACCCTATTAAAAAATGAATAATATGGAAATAGATATTGAGTGATAATACATGTATGACCCAGTGAAATTGCTTGTTGGCTCCAGGAGGTGGGGAAGGAAAAGGGGAGAGAAAGAGCATGAATCATGTAACCATGGTAAAATACTTTAAAATTAATTAATTTTTTTAAAAGTTAATACCGTGGGTAAGAAGATAAAGTCAAGCATTGTATCATATTAGCCAGTACTCAAATGATACTTTGATTAATAGTTGTTATTAGCCAGAAGTGGTCAAACTGACAATAAGAGTTAAAATGTCAAAACTATTTACATCAGAACTCTTACTGATGCAGCTCTTAAGCTGCAAGTTTACTTCAATTATCAAAACACTCTGTGGGTACCCGAATAAAACAGCTTCAAAACCCTCAGTTGTTTATTTCTTGTTATTTACACCTAGTTTGAGATATGTTAATTCAGAATTATCATACATTTATCTCCACATGAGTCTTTGAAAAAGAGAAGACAAGAAACACTGAATTCTATTTAAACATTTAAATATTAGAAAAGTGTAAAGTTGAAATCAGGGTATTAAGGTTTATAAATTAATATCTTGGCACTCAAAGCAAAGGATCTCCATTAAATAATAAGGTCATCTTTATGCAATAAATGAAAAGATTATCATGGGAGAATGTTCTTCCCTCCCTCCACCCCTCCCCGACAGTTTGTATCCTTACTAATCAGAGCTCACAACTTGCCATAATGGATAGAGAACTGGTCCTGAAATCTAGGTTTTAGTTTTGCTTCTGAAAAATATTACCTGGGTAATTACCTGACCAAGCTACTTAACCTCACAGGGCTTTAGGCTATTTCCCTGCAGTGATAGGTTGTAGAAGAGGTCTGTGTGACCGTGGCCAATTCACTGAAACTCTAAATGCTTCATGACTAAAAATTATAGAGAAGGCGACAACCTACCGAGGTAGAGGGAATTTTCTTACCTGAAAGTTCCCAATGCTAATTAATCAGAACCCCAGCTCCTATCATGAACAATCACTGAGGATCACAGTAGTACCAACTTAATGATGATAATTGGCATGGACAGCAAAGAGGACCATGCTGAAAAGCCCAAGTATGCATGCTGCAAGGCATTATACACTGACTGCTCTTTTGAAAGTGATGAAATATCTTCAGCATCAAAGAATCCTATTGCTATATTTAGCATCATATAATCTATTTGGTTATATCAGCTATTCAAGACTGTTACTCCTGAGACTCCATTTTCCACTGACAACTCTCTGACCTAACCAGAGTTAAATAAATGATATCATTGTCAGATAAAAGAATATTGATTTACTTAGTGTTCAATAAATTCAAAGATCCAAGCTTTGGGGGAAAGAACTCACCATTTAACAAAAACTGTTGAGAAAACTGGAAAACAGCATGATAGAAACTAGGCCTAGACCAAAAGCTCACCCCAGACAGCAGAATAAAATCAAAATGGATGCTTGATCTAGAAAAAAAGGGTGATACTATTAAAAAAATTAGGGGAACATGGAAAAGTTTACCTGTCACAGACAGGAAGAATTTATTATCAAGATACAAGACATATAAAATATTATGAAAAATGAAATGGATAATTTTGATTACATTAAATTGAAAAGGTTTTGTACGGAAAAAAGGAATGCAACCAAGATTAGAAGGAAAACAACAAATTGGGGGGGGGGGGAAGCTATAGCTAGTATCTTTTACAAAGGCTTCATTTCTCAAATATATAGAAAATGAATCACTTTTATATTAAATTTAAATCAAATATAAAGCATTTCCCAATTGAAAAACAGTCAAAGAACAAGCAGGTCTCAGAGGAAGAAATTAAAATATGTAAAAATCATAGGAAAAATTGCTCCAAATCACTATTGATTAGAGAAATGCAAATTAAAAGAATTCTGAGATTCCACCTCACACCTATCATATTGGTTAATATAATCCAAAAGGAAAACAAAAAATATTGGAGGGCATGTGGGAAAATTGGGACACCAAAAAAAACACACATACTCTTCGATATAGCAATACTAGTGCTAGGTCTATATCCCAAAGAGATCAGAGATAAGGGAAAAGGACCTACGTGCACCAAAGTATTTTTAGCAACTCTTTTTGTAGTGGCAAGGAAATGGAAAATAATGGGTTGTCTGTCACTTGGGGAATGAATGAACAAGTTGTGACATATGGTAGAGCTTGCAATACTATTATTGCACCATAAGAAATGATGAACAGGATGAGTTCAGAAAAACCCGGAAAGATTTATATGAAAAGATGCAGGGGGCAGCTGGGTAGCTCAGTGGATTGAGAGTCAGGCCTAGAGACGGGAGGTCTCTAGGTTCAAATCTGACCTCAGACACTTCCCAGCTGTGTGCCCCTGGGCAAGTCACTTGACCCCCATTGCCCAGCCTTACCACTCTTCTACCTAGGAGCCAATACACAGAAGTTAAGGGTTTAAAAAAAATTAAAAAAAAAAGAAAAGATGCAAAGTAAAGGACCAGACCCAAGAGAACAATATATATATATATATATATATATATAGCAAAAAATAGTATATGATGATCAACTTTAGTGAAGGACTAAACCATTATCAGCAAAGCAAGTTTCCAAAATAACTACAAGAGACCCATGATGAAAAATGCCATCCACAGTCAAAGAAGGAACTGTTGGAGTTTGCAGATCAAATCATGTCATCTTCCACTTTTTTTCTCCATGAGTTTTTACTGTATGTATGATATGTGAATATTTTATCATAATATGCGCAATATGGAAATATATATTTCATGAAAGCACTGGAATAATTTACTGCTTTGAGGATGAATGCTGAACAGAGAGAGGGGGAAAATCTGAATCCTAAAATGTCAGAAAACTATTGTCAAAAGTTGTTCCTACATGTAACTAGATAAAGAAAAGAACTTGCAACCAAAATGAAAGATAAAGGAATAAAAATAAGTAGTATCATTTTTTTTTCCCCTAAGAGCTTCCTTCTCCCTAGGTCTTGAAAGGTATCAGCCTACTCCTTTCCTAGAAAGAAAGAGTAGAGAGGACACTGGTCCAAGGGTCACAGATTTGAATTCAGATCTGACCTTAGATCCAAATAATCTGACACATGACAAGCCCCTTAATCTCTGCCTGCAAATTTTTCATCTGCAAAATGATGATAATTATACCATCTACCTATCTTCCAGGCTTATGATGAACATCAAATGAGCTAATATCCATAAAGTGCTTAGAATAGTGCCTAGCACATAATAAATGCTATATAGATATTCATTTTCTTCCACTTTCTGTGTGCTTCCTCATCACCACAGTACTTTGATCTGGAGGACAAAATGGAGCTCCATGACTTTCTCTATCAAATGAATGCTGAACTCTAGATGCCCGGAATGAGATTGTCCATTTCCTCCAACCATTGCTTCTAAGAAGGGAAGTTGTCTTAAAGTTTAAAAGTTTGTCATTTTAAGATTAATTTTAATTTTTAAAATTAAATCAATCAATTAAATATTATTTAATTTAATAATTAAAGTGAACTTTAAAATTAAAATTAATGAAAATATATTTAAAATATCCTTTTTTTAAAAAAATCCTCTTCAATATCAAAAAGTACTAATTACCAGCCAAATGCTAACCCTGCTAGGAATGAGATACAACCCCAGAGATTGTCCCCAGGTTGCTATGTGGCTTTTCCCTCTCCTCATATTGTCTCTGACTTTTGTCCTTCTACACCAACTCTTCTTTCATGTTCACAGTTCATCCTCTCACTAAGTATTATCTAAAAACTACCAAACACCCAGAGTACAACCCATTCAACTGGTACAATCTGCCTACCCAAGATCCAGGCATCTAAAACTATGCTGGCCCACTACTGGCTTAGTTGATCTCTTCTAGAACTCCATTTAAAGGAAGATCACTCCATTCTCTCATGAGAAATCATAAAGGAACCCTATAGGACCGTAGAACTATGTCAGGGAGGATGCTTCATCTTGACATTCATCCACTTCTCTTTATTTATACTTCCTAAATTATTTAATTCATATAAAGGACTCAGAATGACTTTCAGGAAGCAGAATTAAATCTGGGTCAAAAGCTAAAATAACCACAGTGAAACTACAGAATACATATGCTACCATGATTACATTAGCTGCCAAAATCCAATCTTAAAATTTGAATTCTCAAAAGGAGTTCATTTCCACCCAATAAGAAGATAATTTGGAGAATTCTGCTAGCTCCCTAATGACTGATTTCAACTCAGGTTTATTTCTATTTTGGGGAGGGGAATGTTTGGGGAAGAATAAATTAAGGCAAGAAGGTTGAAAAATCATCTGTGATTTATTTTTGCAATAACAACATAAAATATGCCTTGTATTTTCTTCTGCTATTATTATCTAGGACTTGTGTTATTGTACTTATGTTTAGGTGTATACATATATGCATGTACATATATGTGTGAAAACACATGTATCCATACGTATATATAAGAATATAGATGCATCTGTGTGTCAAAATATATTTGTGTATATGTGTATATATAAGAAACACACTACTGCCCTGAAAGTTTTAGTTCAGTTATAAGTCTTAAGAGCTTACAAAATTAAAGCTTTCATTCCGGCAGCTTTTGGATAGCATGCATACAAGCTACCCCATTCTTACTCTTCCTGCATTCAGAACAATTGGGTTCCATTCAACAAGCTCTTATTAGGCAACATTTCTGTGCCCAGTACTCAGCTAGTTTTGACCATAAAAGGTAATAAAAAAGTAGCAACCCTTCCCTACTCTCTCCTCTTCCTGCAGTTTATATCCTAGCAGAAAAAAATAATTTGTAAGCAAAAATAATTGTAAACAAATGCATAAAAGTAGTCAGGGATGGTTAAGGGTATTCCAGACAATGTAAAGATCAAGAAGTGTCTCTTATCGACCCCTCAGCTGGCCTTTGGTTGCAGCAAGTGATCTCAAGGATAATGTGATCCATTTCCATTTATGGTCTTTTATTTCCTGAATCACATTTTTTTTTTCATAAAGTGATTTTACAAATGAAAGAAAACTGAAGCTTAAAGAGTTGGACCTAACAAAATAACATGGTATTCTCTCAGAAAATGACCCTCAAAGCGTAAGCGAGGCAAATACCTGTGAGAGAAGCATCCCAGCTTTGTAATCCTGGCCACATCGCTTAGCCTCCCCTTGCTCTAGGACAGAAGCATCAACCATCTGCTTGGCCCACAGGACTCCATTCTGCCTGAACCAGATTAAAATGCAGTTTCTGTCTGATGTTAATGTGTTGTTGTGGTTTTCTAAGGCAATGTGCAACTCATAAGGATCTTTCTCCACACATTAGTGCTTCTGTCTCTATTTGAGTTTGACACCATTACTCTAAACAATTCTTTGAGATGCTAAGCTACATGTTTCCTCATCAGGCAGATCCTGTAGATCCAGTTCCCAAACCCTCTTTCCAAAAGGGAAGATAGAGAAGGGAGCTATGTGTCTCAGTGGATGGAGAGACAGGAGGTCCTGGGTTCAAATTTGGTCTCAGATATTTCCAAGCTATGTGACCCTGGGCAAGTCACTTAATTCCCACTGCCTACCCCATATACTCTTCTGCCTTAGAACCACAGAAGGTAAGGTTTTGTTTTGTTTTGTTTTAAAGTGGACATTCTTGGGTAGATGCTGTTAAAAAAATTAGCAGAGAAGGTCCATTATACTTGGATCATTAACT
This sequence comes from Gracilinanus agilis, assembly GCF_016433145.1. Taxonomy (NCBI): domain Eukaryota; kingdom Metazoa; phylum Chordata; class Mammalia; order Didelphimorphia; family Didelphidae; genus Gracilinanus; species Gracilinanus agilis. The sequence continues at coordinate 250,404,707 of NC_058134.1, forward strand.
GATAATGCCACATATATGCGAAATGTTTCATTGATGGTATAAATGCTATACTGAAAAAACAATTCCCACAATATACTAAATTTCGCTACATTTTATATCAGCGCTTAACTCTCTAGATCACTTGAGTTTCATTGTCAAACCCTGTTTTTCTGCCTTGGAATCAATACTTAACATCAATTTTAAGAAGATAAATGTTTTTAAATAGTTATTCAGTCTATAAGTTTCCTTAAAGTACCTCCCTTTGGAAAATAAAATAACCTACCCCCTTTAAGGTAAACTACAGCATAACCTTGGAAATGTGGATTTTTTAAGTCAATCAAACACTTTTTAAACATCAAAAAACAAATTCTACCAAGAGAAATAACTGGAAATGAGAATAATTATTGGTTCAGATGTGTGCCCACATGCAGAAGATTGTGTTAATTAATTGTTTAAATATATTTTTATTTGACACAAGAATGACATAGAAAAATGTGATCTAAGGTCTGGTCCACCTTTGGAAAATTGTGGAAAAGTCATGCCTAAAATGCTAGCAACTAGCTGAGGAATGGAAAGGATAACTCTTTCAAGAAACACCTTCAAGGCTGGGAGTTCCTTCCTCCAATATCCAAGAGGACTATTAGGCTAAAATTATAGATATTTACCACAATTCAAAGGGCAACTGGCTGGCACAGTGGATAAAATGCCAGGTCTATAGTCAGAAAGACTAGTTTATTTATATTTTAATTTTTTTACAGCATACTAGTCAATGCACTTTTTAATACTTGTTTTCTGACATTTTCCAATCCATGTTCTCTTTCTCTAAGAAGGTAGATATATGATATCAGTTTTGTATATATTGTCATATGATATATACTTCTATGTTGTCATGATGTGAAAAAAAGACACATGTAACTTACACTAGAGAAAAATTCATGGAGGAAATAAAGTGAACAATGGTATGCTTCAATTTTCACTTGGACTCCTGCTTCTTCTATGGTTCTGGGATATCCTTTTTCATCATGTGTCCCTTGGAATCGTCCTGGATCTTTGCCTTGTGGATAATCGTTAAGTCATTCACAATTGATCATCATATGTTACTGTTGTTACTATGTACAACAGTCTCCTGGTTCTGCTCATTTCACTTTTCATCACTTCATATGTCTTTTCAGATTTTTTAAAGGTCATCTTGCTTTTCATTTCTTATGGGACAAGTACTCCATCACAATCATACATCATAACTTGGTCAGTCATTCCCCAATCGAATGACATCCCTCTAGTTGCACTTCTTTGTCACCACAAAAAGATCTGCTAAAAATACTTTAAAACACAAAGTTTCTTTTCCTTTTTCCTTGATCACCTTAAGAAATAAACCTAATAGTGGTATTGTTGGGTCAAAGGATATATACGTAGTTTTATAACTCTTTAAGAATAATTACAGGTTATTTTTTGGAATGGTTGATCAGTTCACATTTCCACTAACAATGTGTTAGTATTCCCATTTTTCCACATCTTTTCCAATATTTGGTCAGGAAGACTCATTTTTGTGAGTCCAATATAACACACTTACTATCCATGTGATCCTGGGCAAGTTACTTAACTATTTGCCCAAGTTTCTTCACTTTTAAATGGGCTAGGGAAGAAAATAGCAAACCATTTCAATATATCTGCCAAGAAAACCCCAAATTTGGTCACGTAGAGTCAGAGAATTCTAAAAAAAGGACTGAACAACAACAAACTACCCTTCAAATATCTCTGGTCTAGGGGACGATAGGGTCACAACCAAGACCTCTACAAAAATCACTCTTGAGAGGACAGAGTGGACCTCAATTTTACACTTATAAACTTGACTCATTTCCCACTGATTATAAACAAACATCAAGTAAATCTATTTATCCAAGATAAACAGCTAACAAAAATTGGAGAAATTATGCAGACTAGAATACAATAATGAATATACAAGTATGAATGAGCTCTTCAGCTGGGAGTCAGATAAGATCTTACCCCATCCAGGAGGAAGGAAATTATTTCACCCTAAAGGAAGTCGATTCTCAGCAGTCTCTCAAATTTCAAACATACCAATGACAAAATGGAGCACTTTCTGTAAATTTCTCCCATTCCAAGTCTTTCTCTCTTTCTACTGCTTCCCTGAAGTGTACTTTAACTACATGTCTTCCCAAATAATGCCAATAATGTCTCTGGAACCAACTAGGTAAGTCCCATATATATCTTCAGGATGGCACTCAACATTCACTTAAATATTCAGGAATTATGTCTCCCCTACATAAACAAAAGAAGGCAAAGGTTTGTTTGGAAACCAGGTTACATGCAAAATATGCATAATAAAGCTCACACTAGCTACCTCATAAAATCCATGTGTGTTCTTGTTTTCAGTAAAAAGTAGCTATTGTGAATGCAGATCAAAGAATACTGAATACAGATTGAAGCATATAATTTTTTACTATTTGTGTGTTTTTATTTTGTGATTTGGGTTTTACATGAATATTCTCTCACAACATGGCCAATAGAGAAATGTTTTGTATGTTCACACATGTATAACCTAAATTAAATTGCTTACCAGCCCAGGAAGAGGGGAGGGAAGGATGAGAGGGAGACAGTTTGCATCTCATAACTTCAGAAAAATGTATGCTAAAAATTGTGATTACGAGTAATTGGGGAGGAATAAAATATATTATTTTAAAAGTAGCTATTAAAATATCCAGTTCACATGCACTTTTTGTTTTACCTTCTTTGCAAAAGGATGGGGAAGGGGCCATGTTGGTATATGTTGGCCAACTCAGTAGCAAACTTGTAGCTTAATTTTTTTAATTGCTTTTCCATCCTTCTTGATTGTTCTTTGTTACAAGGGATGGCTGCTTAGGTAGGGGAAAGGAGAAGAATATAGTTGAGAATAAAGGTAATATTAAAAAACCAAATGATATCAACAAATACTTTTAATATAAAATAAAATCTCCAGTTTGACTACATTCTAAGAGAAACTAATGATGGACAGTACACATTAAGAGAGAATTGGTATTTTATTTTAAGTGGATCAACAGGAGAGGCAGAAAGATATATTGTAAAGGCCAGTGAGGTTGGAGTGAAAAGACCTGAGTTCTGGTTCTAAATTTTTCCCTTAGCAGTTATCATATTTCACACATCTTTCAGCCTCTCCTCAAACCTAACATCTGTTATTGTAAAATGACGGTGCCATACTAGATGACCTCCAAATATCCCTCTCATAGATGGAACTTTCTGATCCTAATACAATCAGGTAAGATACTTAACCACTGGTTTTATTGATCAGTGTTTAAGAGGAACAGAGCTATACTGGGAAGAAATATAATGATGTTTCAAGAGACTGCTCAGAATCTACTTCTGTTCCTTAGTTCCTAAGCCAAGTAGCTGGAAATATTTGAAGTTGATTTAATTTTGACAAAATATGCTTTTCTGTTTCTAAAGGGAAAATCTTGTAGCTGATAAAGAGGAGCTCAAAGAGGCTGTAGGACTTCAAACAGTTCCTACAAAGACATTACTGATTTTAAACATAAGTGATTCCAACATATGGAATAAATTCTTCTTTGGGTAAACATGGGCTGTATATTAAGAGAGTTAGGTGCTTGACAAAATCAATTTGGGGTTTTATTGATCCTAAATAGATGGTAATTCAGTAAACCTAAATTGTGTCTGAGGTTTCCCACCCCAATTTTAAATATAAAATAAAAATCTGTCACTGGCTATTAGGTTTCTCCAGGTCATTGGCATATCTTCAAATTAAAATATTTAAATTAAAAGAGCTTTCTAGTTATAGAAAAGGCAGAATAGTCATGACTAATTTCCAGATTCTTCTAAAGAACCAAGTTAAATCATCCCTTATTAGAATAAGGACTGAACTTAAAATTCATTCCTCTCAGCTGCCCACAAGACCATCTTCTCTTCTTCAGGTCAGACTCAACGAGTTCTGAGTACAGGCTTTACATAGACCACTGCCCTTGGGGGAATCTAGTCTACTAAGAGCTTTGAAACTCTGTGACATGACCCTTGCTGTCCAGATTGCATTACTTCTCCAATTAAATGTAAACTATTTGAGATTTTATTTACTTATTTTCTCATTCATTCAGTCATTCACCAGGGCTGATCTCTCAATCTTACACGATGAAATTGTTGTTCAGCTGTGTCTAACTCTTTATGGCCCCATTTGAGGTCTAATTGGCAGAGATACAGGAGTGGTTTGCCATTTCCTTCTCCAGAATATTTTACAAATGAGGAAACTGAGGTAAAAAGGGTTGACTTGCCCAGGATCAAATAGCTAGTAAATGCCTGCAGCTGGATTTGAAATTAGAAAGATCCACTTTCCTGACTCCAGACCTGGCATTCTATCCACTGCACCATCTTGCTCAGGAAAGTGAGACCTAGAAAAATTGAGTGACTTACTCTATATCACATTACCTACCTATTGCAAGGAAAGTATTTTACACATCTTAAATCTTTCATAATAATAATAACAATTATTGTTATTCAGCTTGCTCAGTTATGTTTTTATAGAGATGAAAGAATGCAATCTTTGGATGAGTTGCTATTCCTTTATTATTCTTTTTTATTTAATGTTCTGAGGTCTAATTACTAGCTGGGTAAGAAAAAGTGCTTTTTGTAATTAAATTCTAAAATATATTGAGATGTTAGCTCATCATCTGTAGACTCCTTTCTCAACATTTTTTGACAGTTACAGGGTTAGACAGAATATAGATAAAAGATATATCTCATCTTCTTTCCAAATGGCTTAGATTGTTGCTCTTAGAGCTCTATGTTTCCATTCTCTATAGCTTGGAACTTTATATTTGGCATAACATCTATTTAAAAAATAGTTTTCTTAAAATCTGATTATTCAACACTATGCCCTGATGATATTGAGCAATGTTTTGGTTTTCTCTATAACAATGGGTTGGTTCTGGTTGTTTTTGTTTGTTTGTTTGTTTTTGTTTTTGGTTAATTTCTCAAGGATAATTTTAGGTTCGTATTTGTATTATGGGTATTCATCATTCATTCATTTATAAAATTCAGGGAACTTCTGATGTATAATTCTAAGCAGCAAGTTATATTTTTTTAGGTATTTGATAAACACTAATTTTGCAACCTGCAGGGAGCTATTGCACAGTTTCAACAGTTTTCTTATAAAATTTGTCTTAACCACCAAATTTGGGATCCTTAATTGTAATCATTCTGTAATTCCTGTTGGCTATGACTTGATGTTAAACTGTTATTATGCACCCCTAAGTTTTTATAAACAAATCTCTAGAACTCAGCAATTGTATGATGTTTCTTTGTCTATGTAATGCAAACTGAGTTTATTACTCATTGAAGGCTAAAAAAATTCTATTCTTGGATATTTGTGGTTTCATAGACTTTATCGAATACTAAACCAATCTTGATGAAAAATTCAGTGGCATATACCTATAGCCAGGCTTTGATACATTTTTATTTTAAAAGCATTTCCATAAGTTTTTATCCTGTTTATCATGTGTTCTGGGAACAGCTTTCAATCATCTTTTTAATATGAATTGTTCATTTTTAAATAATTGCCTTGGTTGCTGCTCTGTGTTCCATGAAGATTATAATATAATTAGTGCTGTAATAATATTGGTACTCAGTAACTTACAGTTGAAGTGTAATATAACAATATAGCATTATATTAACTAAATATATAATCTGATATTTATGCATATATATTTAAATTATGTAATATAATTTTTGTTTGTATTATTTCTATTAAAAGCTCTTCTACCTTCAGTTTGTACTATACAAAGCTACTTCTAATTCTATTTATTATATTTTTCTAAATTATATAATATATACAATTCGAATAATGTAGTAACATAATATATAATAATGTAAAATATATACTCTAGATTACTGAAAGGGAACACTATATACAAGAGACAGAAAATCATGGAGTCAGAAATGTCCAAGTTCGATTGGTATCTTAGCTTGTATTTTCTAGGTAATTACAGACTTTTAAATATAGACTACATTAGCTTTAACCTCTTACCACCCTCAGGAACTATTACAAAAATCTCTGGACATGTCAATCTACATCAGTGTAAGAATATTCCATATTAATGGCTCCCAATATCTATGAACACACAAGTGCAGGAACATTTACCTTTCCCAAACACATTCTCCCTACCAAAAACCAAAAAAAAAAAAAACCTTAAGTAATATTGCAGAGAAATGTTTCAAATTGCTATTTCAAAAACAGTTGAACCAATTTAGACCAATTTAGGATGGAATGGAGCAATATGAGCATCTTCAAATGCTGATGTGAGAGGAATTACTGACAATGATAAATAAAAATCCAACTTTTCCTGACATCTTAACTTGCAGATTTATTGCAAATGATGCACTGTCCTCATAAAATTTTCACAAGAATTTTACACTAAAAGAAAGCAAAACAAATTATGACTAAGGCTTAAGAGATGAAGGAAAGTGTTTGTGATGACCCAACTACAAGCTACAAACGTAGACTGAGAAGACTCTTATCTACATAGGCAGCCAATCTGAAATGTAGATAGAATGCAGTATACACAATTCACCCATATTAAATGTCTATCTGTATAGCAATCTCCCCATTGAACCCCGCCCCCAAAAAAATCATTAGGATGCACACCAATTCCTTTTAAGTTATCTCTGATCCAAATTGCCAGAAAGTTGGAGCATATGGAAAGTTGGAGGAAAAGTACTTTAAGGCATCAAAATGCAAAATCCCGTAGTTCACATTTAACTCAATCAATTGTGCCCTTTATAAGTGTATAAGTTAAGTCACTGATTAGGATTTCCCTGAGTACTTGTTCAATAGAACTTGTCTTAACTGTCAGTAATTTTTGTATCTCTATTTTCCCACCAACCTTTTTACTTGGGAGTCCTGAAAACATTTTAAATTTAAAACATTCTGATTTGCCTTTTCAATATAATTTTTCTTTCAGTACTAATAGTTCCTCCTCTACCTTCTGAGAAATAAAAAATGTGTTTTATTTAAGTTTTCTTATTTTAAATTAAATCAATCAATAAATGTTTATTAAGCACTGCATATGTACCAGGCATTGTGCTAAACTCTGGCGATACAAAAAGAGACAAAAGACAGTTCTGGCTTCAAAAATTATAAAATCTAATGGGGGGGGGGGTGACAGTATGCAAGCTCTTTCCCTCTCCCTCTCTCCCTCTCCCTCTTCCTCTGTCGCTCTTTCCCTCTCCCACTCCTCCTCTCCCTCTCTTTCTCTTCCCCCCTCTCTCCAGAGTATACTTTTCAAGAAAAAAATTATTTCCTGAAAAGTTATCTATCAATTTCATCCAATCAATCTGTCTATCAATAAGCATTTAATAAGTTCCTACTGTGTTGCCAAGCACTATTAGGTGACATTGTAAAAATAAATTAAGATACCTGCATAATTAGAGCTTACATTCTAATAGGGGAAGACAAGAACATGTGTAAGCATATACAGAATAAAGATACAGAGAATTAAGTAAATGTAATGTAGTTAAATGCAAGGTAGTCTCAGACAGCAGACCCTAGCAAATGAGAGGATCTGGAAAGACTTCCTATAAAAGGTAGTTATTGAGGTGCACCTTGAAGGAAAAAAGAGATTCTCTGAGGCAGATGTTAGGTAGGATGGAATTCCTGGCATAGGACATAAGCCAGGGCAAAGGCACAGAGAGGAAATCAAGTGACATGTTAAAAACAGAGAAGGCAAGTTTGGCTGGATCTCAGAATGAATGAGGAAAGGAACATGCAACATTACTTTCCCATGGATTCTAATTTAAAAACTGGAGATTTACTTAGTGTCTGGCAGATTGAAGGACCATAAGTGAATGGACTTGGCTCCAAGATGTAATCAAATTAACTTAAAGAGCAATCCTGCTCATTTATGTGGCACATGATTACAACCTCAAATGTCTCAAAACATGGGGCTAGAAGAAGGGGTTGGTGGTATTTTTGTTTGCTTCTTTCTGTTGTCTGAACACAAATTAAGGTAAACTGAGTACGTTAACAAGCAAAATTGTAAAGTAAGCAAAGTCTGATTTTTGAACTCCTGATCTCTTTTTTTGAACCCCTGTACTACTCTATCCTTCTTCCCATCATATTGAAACATTGATGTCAAATAACAGTTCCCTTTACCATCCCTCAGCCTTCAGGCACTAAATGGTTTCTTGATTTTTGTCCCATATAAAATCCAAGTTTATTAAGTGATAAAGAATTTTCATTTTAGAATTTTTTTTTGCTCCCTGGAACTTCCTAGGGCTGAAGATGTACCCAAGACCCGAGACTTTCATGTTAAAGCATAGCTTTTCCTGCTCACTATTATTCTCAATTTAATCCAATTCTTTGCAATGCAATAGCATCCAGCAGCACTTTCAAAGCCCTTACAAAATTAAAGGAAATTTACTAAGCACTAGGAGATAGTAAGAAATCTAGGGAAAGGGAAAGGGATAGGTGTAAAAATAAAGCCTATGATAGCAATGCTATCAGATCCTCTAGAATGAAAAGATACTATCTGCCATGGCTGACCAGCCCCTCCTCTATAAATGAAGAGTCCTAAAGAGTTGTCTATAACAGAAATATAAATACACACTCAGGAGGGCAAGCATACTAGATTAAAATGAAATTGGGAAATATGAACCAAAATAAATGTACAATTAAACACAGATAAGAATATATTCTAAAACTAAGTAAATATGCAACCATAGAGAAGCTTATTCATATATGCATGTAGTATTTATTAACTACTTACTATGTGTCAGGCACTATGTTAAGTTCTTTATAAATATTTTTTTCATTTGATCTTGTCAAAAACCCTGAAAGGTAAGTGCAATTATTATCTCCATGTAACATTCGAAGAAACTGGGACAAATTACTTGCCCAGGATCACACGGATAACAAGTTTCTGAGGCTGGATTTGGATTCAAGTTTTCCTGCCTCTGGTACCAGCACTTTATCCACTACACCATCTAGTTACCAAAACAATTATTCCATTTTTATCCTCCCAACAATTCTGGGTGCTATTATTCTCCCCATTTCATAAATTAGGAATCTATGACAGATAAACATTAAATAACTTACCCAGTATTATACCTGAATATAAGTATCTGAAGTTGGATTTGAACTAATTTCTTCCAGAGTCCAAGTCTAAAGAGTTATCTGAGTGTGATTGTAGGGAAGGAATGAAAGGAATAGGAGTTAGAGATCAGAAAAGAACTAAATGTTCTGGTCAATAACTCCTTGAGCAAGGTATGAATAGAAAGGGGATTTGACAAGAATTTGGAAAGAAATATGGGGGAAACTAAGTGAATAATTTTCATAAGCCTGAGGGAAGGGTGTGTACAATTCTAAACGTATCACATTAACTTTGTTTCAAATTTTATTCCATTCAAGCACTAATCTCTATACAAGCATCTTTAATTTTCACATTGCCTAACTCATCTATCATTGTCAGCCTTATACAATGTTAAAACTAAGAAGGAAAGTTGTAGAAGAATGCCTTAAATCACTGAAAATGTACATTTAAAAGAAATAAAAGAGAATTCAATAAGGATTAGGAAGCACTAAAGTATTAACGCAAAATACAATTGGCAACACAAATTACATTACAGTATATTATGTTGAATTGTATTGCATAGTTATATTATATAATCGTTTGAAGATTTAAAGGCACTGTAGAAGGTTTGTTGAAGAAAGAAGTCTCGTAGATCCCATCAAAGCCTTTTCTCAATATTTTATAAAAGAATAAATTGAAACTCACCTTTTGAGTAGGCAAATGGTAGGCAAATGACTTAAGAATAAAGTCAAAGATTTAAAAATTCTAAAACTGTGATTTTTTTTTTAATGTTGAGCTGCTATGCAGGGAGATGCAATGCCTAATATAAGGATGGGAACAGGTACTGGACCAGTGACCTAACTGATGTAAAGAAGACCCAAATAAGAAAAGTCTTGCTACTCACAGTCAGCAATTTCTCTGTTTGCTGGTGCAATTAAAGGAAAAGACTCACTCAGGGTCATTCAGGTAGTATATGTCAGAGATAGGATTTGAACCCAGCTAATCTTGGCTCCAAGTCGAGCTCTCTATTTTACTACACTTTCTAATAATAGTATTATATTTTAAAGCAAAATGCCTAATCTAGCTGTTGCATTTGGTTACAGTGAAGGAGAAAGAAAAAGGAAAGAGAAGGAAGAAGGTTTGACATAAAATAGCAAAAATTCTGAACTTCTAGACAGTGAAGGCCAATTGGTTTCTTATGTAACGGTTCAATTAAATGTGACTTCCAATGAAAGAGGTTCAGACTAGAGATTGGTCCTATTGCACTGTACATATAAAGTAGACAAAAATGAAAGATGTTCTGTTGTATTGAAAACCACAGATCTTACCCTGTTTGTTAATTAACATTGACTAAAAGAATTTGCTTTGGTCAAATTAACCAGATAATTTCCAACTCTCTACTTGACTTAGTATTACAGACCACAATGACAAAAATAGTTCTTTAAATGACCAATAAATTGATAATACCATTTAGTGGAAAAGAAGGTTTCAAAAATCATTGTAGAAAGAAAAAAGTATTCTTGTTAAAAGCCATAAAAGCAACTAAAATGAGTGCCAAGAGATAACGCAAATTAGAAGGCTTTTAGAAAGAAATTACAAACAAAAAAGCAAATTATACAGGAATGGGTTTTTGTCAAGTGCTAACTACTTAAAATTATAGTGACCTAGACGTTGTGCATGCTTTCCTCTTCTGGGAAGGGAAAAAAACTAGTTTGATGGACTAGTTAATAATAGAAACAATAGAATAGAAAAGTGAAAAAAAAAACAACTCTGCTGATAAAAAAAAAACATAGAAAGAGTACTAGCCATATTGTAACAGAATATAGGTTTCAATATCACTTCTGTCACTTAATAGACAGCCAAAGAAGGGTGGTTTCATCATTTATAAAATGAGAGGATTGGACTAAAGAACCTCTAAAGTTCTTGCCAGCTCTAAATCTATGAACTAGAAATACAAATATAATCTGTATTATGATTCTTAATAGGCTCTTGTTCCTCCTTTGACTGAGTGATATTTAATCCTGCACAAGTGACCCTGGATGAGTCAACCTTGTTTGCTTCAGTTTCTTACTCTATGAAATGAGCTAGAAAAGAAAATGGCTAAACACTACAGTATCTTTGCCAAGAAAACCCCAAATGGAGTAGTAACAAAGAGCTGGACACAATAGACATGACTAAACAATAATGACAATTTTGCCCAAATCAGTAGAAGGAGTCTTAGAAGTTTATCAAGGCAATGAGGCAAGAAAACTGGTCAAGAAGATCTGACATCAATATCTGCCTCAACAACATTCAAAATTCATGATGGTGGAGAAGTCCCTTAACTTCTCAGTTCCTTATGTAGGCAACTCTTTAAATCCATAAGCTGCAGAGTAGGTATCAACCAGATTAGACAGGCAGAGCACCCTGAACTGAGAAGTTCCTATACAAATCAAATCAGAGGTTCAGCACCTATCTCTATCCCTGTTTCTATCATTCTTCTCATGGGAGGTTGAAATATCCAAAAGCTTGACTAGAAGTGCTTCTACAAAGACCTAGTGCAAAGGGCTTTCTGGTTTCAAGCCCAAGTGGTCTGTTGTAAATAACAGCAAACATAGGAGAAGGACTTGTGAATATATCAGCATATAGAAAACCAGGGGTGGGAACTTTTGGTATCAACTCTTGTTAAAATTCAATCATGACTTACCAAATAAAGATCATGGGATAGATGAAAGCACATAAGGCTAAGTGTCTTGTTGGTGGTGGTGGTGGGGTCACACACCTATTAATCAATAAATAAACATTTATTATGCATCTACTATATTCAAGGCACTGTTTTTAGTACTGGGTATACAAAAAGAAGCAAAAGACAATCCCTGCCCTTAATGAGCTTACCATCTCTTGAGGAGGCAGGATGTAAATAAATAAATAAATAAATAAATATATATATATATATATATATATATATATATATATATATATACACAAAGCAAAGTATATGCAGGATAAATAGATAATAATCAACATAGGAAATATTCTGAAATAAAAAGTTTTCAGTAGTGGGATTTGAACACAGTTCTCCCAGACACTAAACCCAGAACGCTCCATAACTATGCCATGCTGTTTTGACAGTGCAGATCATTCATCTCTAAAGATATTTATTTTTAGTATTTAGTGGTTCTCTGCTCTCTTATTGAAAAATAATAAGGGAGCAGCTCGGTGTATTGAGAGTCAGATCTAGAGATAGGAGATCCTGGGTTCAAATATGGCCTCAGACACTTCTTAACTGTGTGATCCTGGACAAATCATTTAATCCCCATTGCCTAACCCTCGTGGCTCTTCTATCTTGGAACCAATACAGAGTGTTGATTCTAGGATGGAAGTTAAGGATTTTAAAAAAAAGTAATGACAGATCATACTATTAGATGGTCATTCCCTTGACTTACAGATTAAGCATATTCTTCTTTGGGGCAATTAGATGTTGCAATGGATAGGGCACAGGACCTAAAGACAGGAAGACTCATTTTGCTCTTTTTAAATCTGGCCTCAGATACTTACTAGCCACGTGACCCTGGGCAAATCACTTTGCCCTCTTTGCTGCAGTCATTCATCTCTCAAATGAGCTGGAGAAGAAAATGGCAAAAGACTCCAGTATTTTGCCAAGAAAATCTCAAATGGTATCACCAAGAGTCAAACAGAATTGAAATGACTGAACAACAAAAACAATCTTTGTATTATGGAAGCTGTCTACATGGAACTCAAGTGGACCCTTCCTCAACCCCAGCTGCTGGCACATTCTCCCTCAAAACTACCTTGTATTAATTTCTATTTTTGTACAATACTATAAATGTACAATTTGTTTTTTCCAATAGACTCCAAAGACCTAGAAAGTAAGACAATTTCACTTTTTTTTTCTTTCTTTGAATCTCCACTACTGAGGATGGTATCTGGCAAATAGTAGTCCCTTAACAAATGCCTGAAAATAGACTTATTGATTAATTATAAGCACAAATATTTTTAAAAACAAAAGAAGATGCTTCCTAAGAATCCAAAGTAATTTAGCAAGTGTGATAACAGATCTTACCAGTAGCTATTCACTATTGAAATTATTTATCGTATACTGTTCTGGCTTCTGGGTAGCTTACACTATGTAGATATATCTATGAATTTCAGAAGATCAGTATCTGCTCACAATTGTCCCTTCTTTACATTTCAACAACATGCAGAACTCCATGGGTTTTAATTCAGTTCCATTTGAAAAGTACTAGTTTTTCATAGTCATATGTGGTAGCTAGATAGTTCCATTCATATTGTATGTTTCAGGCACTTTTCTAGACACTAAAGAATTAAAGATTAAAACAATAATTCCTAGCTTTAAGAAACTTATGTACCACTGGAGGGAGGGCAAGTAGGAGAGAGACATCATCTACACAGATAATTCAATGCTTTCTGTAACTATATAGAGATAAATAGACATAGCTATATAAACACATAGATATGTACAAAATAAAATCAGAATAAGTTGGGGAGAGAAGAGCAATGACAACTGAGAGGAATTGGAAAAGGATGTGGATTTCCTTTAAAGGTAACATAGTTTTATCTTTATTTCATTTTTTTCTCTCTTTCTCTCCTCATACAATAAGATATTGATGTGGGAATCTGCCATCTCTTCAAATTTCTCCATTTGTGAAAATGACATCACGGAAAAAGGAATGGAGCTATCCAAGGAGAAAATGGAAAAGCATTAAGAGTAAAATCAAATCCATAGTAGATGGCTGAGTGAGAAGAGGTTAGGGATGAAACTGAATGACAAATTCCTAATTCTTTACTCCAATCTCCCAAAAACCATGTGTGTGTTTGGGGGTGGGCAATACTTTAGGAAATGAAACATTCTTAAAACCTGCCTCAGCAGTTACTGAGAAAATTTAAATCTTGTTCCTAATTACCTTTGATTAAATGGTACAGTGGTTCTTAGTTCTATTACAACTTTGAAAAAAAAATTCCCTTACACTCACTTTTTAAAAATTATCCTTGTAATAGAAGTTGACTGACAAAATAAACCATAGGATTTTAGTGCTGAAAGGAACTTTAGATATTGGTTAATCCAACTTCAATTTACAGATAAGCAAAAGCTGACATGATTATATAAATGTGCATGATCATAGATAAGATAAAGGTTGCCTAAAACCAAATATTCATGGGACCAGGGACTAGAGCATTCATTAAGAAAGCCCCATACACTTAAAATCTCTGTCTCCTCTAAGCAATGACAAAGTTTCAAAGTTTGGATGGAACCTCTCTATCTAAATAAGAAAAAGGAAGAAGAGACTGCAGTCAAGTCCCAAATCAGTTTCTGAGGAAAAGGGAAAACCCTCCCCCCACATCCCAACATTCCATTCATGAAATCAGCAGTGAATTCTAATACACATATAAGCAAGATGAACCCACAACACTGAAAAAAGCCCTAAGATTTGGAGGTCACTTTGGGTGCCTTGCAAAGTTGCACTGAAACAATCGGGTAGATACATCTATCAGGCAAACCTATTAACATCCTTTATCTTAGCCTACTGGATGAGATGAATGAATGAATGAATGAATGAATGAATGAATGAATGAAAAGTTGTAAGCAATTGGGCAAGCTGATGGTGTCTATAAAAACACTAGACTCCCATTACCCAGTGTTTTGCAAATTTTAATCCAACATAATACATGTTATTTTTTTCTTTCATTTTAGCACTAACACACATTCATGGATATACATACACAGGCACACACCAGGAGAAGTGGCTAAACCTATGCTCTTTAAAAAAAAAAAAAACTCTTATCTTCTGTCTTCCTATCATTTCTAAGAAAGGAGAATGGCAAGGGCTAGGCATTAAGTGACTTGCCCAGGTTCACACAGCCAGGAAATGTCTGAGACCAGATTAAATCCAAGCATTCCTCAGTCTCTCTGCTCTGCTTCCTAGTTGCCCCTCAATCTCTATTCTTGTCATGTGGATCAATAATAAATCCAGAAGAACAATATTTAGAGCATATCTAATTCAATGTGTGATAAATTAACTCTCTCTCATTTCATTATTCAGTCATTTTTTTCAGTCATGTCTGACTATTTGTGACCCCATTTGGGATGTTCTTGGCAAAAACACTCGGGGGTTTAGAAATTTCCTTCTTTAAGTTTATTTTACAGATAAGGAACTGAAGCCAACAGGATGAAGTGATTTGCCCAAGGTCACACATCTTGTAAGTGTCTGAGGCTAGATTTAAACTCAGGTAAATAAGTCTTCCTGTCTTCTGGAATAGTTCTCTCTCTACTGTGCCACTTAGCTGCCCCTCTATTATTTAAATTTCTAAGCCTTTTAGAGACACAGTGAAAAATGTCATTGCCTTTTTTTACATAACATTTCTTCCTAAATAATAACTTTTCTTACAACAGCCATGTGGGATAGATAAGAAGGTTGCAATTAATTCATTTTTTGCAAAAGTGGAAACCAATAATCACGCATAGAGTCTCTCCCTACTTCAAACTAGCTTCCAAAGTAATCTTCCTAAAATAAATTTCTGACCATCTCACCTCTTTACACACATCCACTAAACTTCAGTCACTCCCTGCTACTTCTAGGATACCACAAAAACCCCTCTGGGTGGCATTTAAAGCACTTTATTATCCGGACCTTTCCTATTTTTCTAGCCTCCCTCATACCCTACAATCCAGTTAGAAATCTCTGACTATGCTCCAATCTCCCTTCTCTGTGCCTTAACAACAACAATACTGGAATGTTCTTTATCAATCTTACTCAGGCTCCTCCAGATGTTTCTGCCTCATCTATCTCTCCAATCCACTCTGTATTGGCTCCAACACCAAGGAACCAGACATCTCTCCCCAGGTTAAGTTCAACACCTCTAATACCATCACTATCCCAACAAATCAAGCTTTGACTAACACCACTTCCCTCAGCCTCCTGTCTTCTCTGATTGAATGTCTGGAAGGACTCCCAGTTCCTCCCGATGCCTTTTTTCCCCCTCCTATATGCATTTATTTCTAAAATTTCTCTTACTATGAACTTAATCGTCAACACATATAAACATTTCAACCTACAAAGAAGGAAACAAAGACAATGGCATGTAAAAACATGGGTTTTTGTTAGATATAGTTTATTTTTGTAAAGTAGATTTTTGCCTTTAACAAAATGCCTTTCTTTTTAGAGGGCAGAAACTGAACTATTCAACCATCTCTTATTTGTAAAAAATATCTCTCTGATTTCAACTTTATAAAACTAGATGCCCCCATGGGGTCACCCCGTCCCCCCAGTCCAGCTTTCTTATCTTTTGTGTGTGTTGTCCCTACCCATTACATTCCCTGAAGGCAGGAAATATTTATCCTTTTATTAACTGTATCCACTGGGGTTGGATAGCTGGGTGGCACAATGGATAGAGACATCTTTTTGACTTCCAATTTGACCTTAGACATTTACTAACTGTGTGATCCTGGACAAGTCATTCAATCCTACTTACTCTCCAGTATCTTTGCCAAGAGAATCCCAGTCATGGAGATAGTCTCTGTGCCATGGAGTAAGTCTTTACCTAACCCTCAATGCTGCCACTCTAATTAGGCAACATTTTATATTATGTTATGAAATAATATTCTAGACTAAAAAACCAAAATGTAGAGGGACTCAAGGACTTATTGATGGTGAATCCAGTCATCTTTCTACTATTGCAGAACCAGGACTTGAATTCAGGTCTAACATCATCTAAAATTCTTCCCATTCATCACATTGTCCCTCAGAAAGACTCTTTTTCAAAATAAGATCCACTAACCAAATGTCCAATGTGTGCTTTGTAATAGAGCTCATCCTTTCTCATTCGAGCATAAGGGTCTTATCTGTCTGTCCTAGCACTTTTCTATCACTCTGCAGTAGGGAAACGTTCCAGGAACAGAGAGGTTCCTCATTAACAATGAATCCTGACTAGCAAAAGAGAGTAATAAAGATAGTCAAAGTGAAAAAGAACTGATTTCTAAACCTCCTTGGCTGGAAATTGATATCCTACATCTTCAATTCAGAGGCACTCAGTATTTATCAGCAACCTATTCAACTGTGAACATGTGTTTTCTCCTGCTAAAAGTAATTCTATCTATTATTTGTGGCATGATCTAAATTTTCAAGGCTTTGGTTTCTTTTTTTCCAAATGAGAAAAGTTAGAACTATTCACTCAGCTGCTAAAGAATATGTCATTCCTGACATTTATTTTTATTCTATTTTTAAAAATTACAAAATAGCTGAATAGTTTTGTAATTAAAAACCTAAACATATCAAAATTAGGGAACATTTCTCATTTACTTGCTATAAGCTTTTATTTGGCTCAGTTCAGAGGAATGAGATGACAATCCTTCCCTAAATCCATTTTTTGAATACCAATAACAAAAGCTTTACCTTACTTATTAGTAAGAATTGCTCTTCTTAATTTTCCTTGTGACACGTGGGTCCACGGAATGCACCACATTTCTTGGAAATAATTGAATAGTAAATATTATAGTGTGATTATGCACATATTCTGTGGAGAAATTTTTGATTTTTTTTCCTGGCTTTATTAGAGTATATTGAAATTCATCCTTTTTTAATTAGAAAATTCTTCTAGAAATCAGTTAGAAGTTGATATTACGTGGCTCTCCATCTTTTCAAAGTACTTTATATAATAACATAATTAGTACTATTCAAAACTGGTCAAGAGGATGCTAAAGCTGTTTTCTGGAGTTAATTGAGGACTCCTTAAGAAAGAATTCTAGTGAGTGAGTATGTATGTTATGCAGCGTTGGGACTGATTAGAGAGAGTGTTAAAGTTTACAGAATTTGGAGTCCAGAGAAACCAAGTTAAATTTCTTCCTCTGACACTTAGCAATTATGTGACTTTGAGTAAAGCACCTTATATAGAAACTCAGTTTCCTCATCAATAAAATGGGGCTGATAATCACTGTAGAAAACTCCTCAGGAGGTTCATATTAGGATTAAATGAAACCATAAACCTTAAAGGACAACCAGTTTTTTACTTGAATCAAAGAGGCAAAGGAACAATGAGTCCTCAGGTGGAGTGGAATAAGGAAGATGAAGCAATTACCAAAACATTTCAGGGAAATGACATCAATTCTCCAGATTCATGGAATTTTTCCAAATCATGGAAAAATGACTCAAATCTCTATTTTTTAATATTTTCTGTGTAAAGTTTCATTGTTCCATTGGGATGACAACTATAAGTTGCAACTGAAAAATGCAATCCTGGCTCCAGAGTTTCATTGAAATTATTTCATTCAGCAAATATTCAGTGCCTACTAACTAGCATTTGATGTTACAAAATGATTTGTGATTATTGAGTACTAATATTTAATGATTATAATTAAGTAATAAGACAGTTAAAACAAGTATAACTACTCTCTTTTTACAGATAAGAAAAGAGATAGCCAGAGAGGTCATGCCTTTATCCCCAATCACAAAGAATTAAGTAGCAGAATCAGAAAAGTTTCAAATCCACATATCCTGATTCAAAGTAAACCAACTCTCTTTCTACTGCAATCATACTGCTTCTTCCAAATAGCTAACATTTATACAGCCCTTTGAACTTGGCAAAGCACGTTGCTTATATTATTTCATTTGATCCTCAAAACAACTTTGAGAGGTAGATTTTTATTCACATTCTATAGTGGAGGAAAGCTTAATAGCCATCTACTATAACTCCACTATTTTACAGATGAGAATACTAAAGTTGGCATAAAACTACTTCTTCTTTGTCACACAGAAAGTAAATAACCAAGCTAGGATGTTAATCCAAGCCTCTTTGTTATGAATATTTTCCATTTTTTCACTACATATAGAATGCAAAAAGGACCAACCAGAAGAACATAAGTTTCCTTGTGGGCAGGACCTTTTTTGTCTTTCCCAGGAATAAAGAGATGCTTAATCAAAGTTTGTCAGCGAAGTGAATTGATCTGTCTTAAAGGTATCACCCCCACCCAACAAAATATGATTATTGCTTATATTTCGAACCTTTTCCATCATTAACTTCAGCTGTATCCATTGATTTTTGCTGAATTAGATTTTCATTTTCTTTGTTAATCTTTGTTTCAAGGCTCACTAGGAAGGCAAGAGAAGGGGATGAATATGTTCTAAAAGCAAAAGACTTCAATAAATCATGAAAAAAATAATGGGAAGATCAAGTTATATGAATTACTAGAACTCAAAGGAAAATGACTTGTGAATTGCAAAGTCACCTACAAAGAGGTGAAAATTAAATGGCAAAATAAAAAGAAATGTGAAAATGTAAAAAAATAGGAATATCAAAAATAAGGCTAAATGTGAAAAAAATAAGAATGGGTAGGATATTGATGAGAATGAGCATGGAGAGATAAGAGAATAGGACCTGAGATAGAATCATGGAGTACTTTGAGAAAGAACTTTTTTAAGTGGGCTAAGACAGATTGAGAAGTTTCAGAAGGTGAAGAAGAGGTAGGTAAGATTTAAGATAGGATTCAGGTAAGTGGCAAATTTAGGACAAGGTATTCCTCTTTGAGGTTCATGAACTTAAAAAAAATATTTTGATAGATATATTTTAACAAATTGAATTTATTTTTATTTGTTGTAACTCCGTGTAATTAATTTCATTTGTTTAGAAACATTTTAAGGAGTACATAGGCTTTACCAGACTATAAAAAATCTGTGACACACAAAAAAGGCTAAAACCCTTGGGTTAAGATAGTCCTGGTTATTGAAATCCATGAACCAAGTCTCAAATGTCTTCCAATTCAACAAACATTTATTTATTAGGAGCTTAGAGAGGCAAAATAAATATATAGGTTGTACATAGGAAGTAGAGAGCAGACTAGTGTAGAAAGAGAACATTCCACACCTTAGTGTGAAAGGGAGAGGGTGCGTACAGAAGAGTTGTAAGGAATGACCATGAGTCAATCAGACTTTAGTAAGAGACAACAAAGGCCACTATGAAGAGATACAAAATCCCAAGCCCAACTACCCTGTCATAAAATAACAAAATGAAGAGTTGTGTGATTCTTAATATAAACCCCAAATTCTCAAAATTTTGCATCCCACAATCCCATAAACCAAAACCTCCCAAATTCCACCAAAAATATTCTGCAATCTCTCAAAGGAAAATGAAGCTATAAGCCAATTACGACTTTTGAAACTTAAGGAAACCACAGAGTTTGGTCAATCTGAAGAGCATACTGATGGAACTTGTGTCTACTCTGGGTCACCAAAGTCATCATTTCTACATTATCTAAAACAAGTGTAGGATTTTAAGGATGTTTAACGACTTCTGCATTCTTAAAAGATGTACATATAAATTCATACACACATACATATATGTTTAAGCAATCTTTCCAAATATGATGAAATCCACCATGTATTTATTTATCCAAAGAAGTAAGGCTACATGGACTTCAAAATATCAGAAAAAATTAAAAACTGTATTGACATGTAATCTAGGGAAAAAATTAAAAATAATATATATTTTTCAAAGAAGTAAGGCTAAAAGAACCACAAAACCATTCCCTTAAGTGGATTCTATTTAAAGAAGTCGTTATGTCCAGACACCTATTAATTATCAACCTTCCTTCTACAACATCCCTTGTCAGCCTCTGCTTGAGTTTTTCCAGTTATAAGGAATAAATTTTCTTACAAGACACAGCTTATTCTAGTTCTAAACATGCTTGATTATGGGAAAACGCTTCTGTTCATAATTCTGAAATTTCCTTTGTCATCCACTGGCTCTAGCTTTGGGTTCTACAGTAATAAAGAATAAATCTTCTCCCACTTCTAAAAGCAAGCCTTTCCAATAGTTGAAGTCTACCATCTACAATTTCCACTCCAAATATGAAGAATTCTTTTCTCTCCTGGATTGTCTTTTTAAAGGCAAAATACCCTTAAGACAATATAGACTAGATTATGTTTTCAAATACTTAAGGAAATTCTAAGTAAGGGAATTTTCCCTGCCAATGTACCCTGGCTTCTTCTCCATAGTTTATAGCCTTAGTTGACAAGAACACTAAAAGGCTTGCCCCAAGTACATGCCAATTGTAAGTGTCAGAAGCAGAGCTGGAAGCCAGATCTTCTTCGTTTCTGAGACTGGCTCTCTATCCACTATATTATGCTTCCTCTCCTTCGTCAGTGGAAGGGAGGAGGAAGAGGGAGACACACATGAAACTAATTCACATTTAAGAGTAATGACTTCACATCAGAGCTTCTCCTTGCCTAAAGGGACCTGGGAGGGATCAAAGCAGTTATCCAAGAGAAAACTGTGACTGATGAGAAAAATAGGAGAAAAGCATTTTGCAAGTCTTTAGGTACTCTATAAGTGATAGCTATTATTACTATGGAATGTGGATGCCATTCAGAGCCAGGAAGCAAGTTTGATGAGGATATGCAGTATATAAAATTGAAGATAGCTCTGTAAATCTGGAAAGGCAGGTTGGGGCCAGATTGTGGTGGGATTTGAATGCCACACATTTGTGTGCAATGATAGAAACAATTAAAGCCCCTGAACCTTATTGAGACAAAAAGTGACATAATTAAACCTGAGCTTCGAAAATGTAACTTTGGCAGCGATGAATTTGAGACAAGAGATTGGAGAAAGTTCTCCTGCTTAGGAGACGACCCTTTAAAATGTGGTTCTCAGAACTAAACACAGCGTATTGTTTTTGTTGAGTCTTTCAGTCGTGCCCAACACTTCGTGATCTCATTTGGGATCTTCTTGGTAAAGACACTATAGGAGTTTGCCATTTCTTTTCCCAGCTCATTTTACAGATGAGGAAACTGAGGCAAACAGGGTAAAGTGACTTGCCCAGGGTTACACAGCTGGTAAGTGTCTGAGACCAAAGTTGAATTCAGAAAGATAAATTTTTCCCATTTCAGCCCCACCACTCTATCCACTGACCAATACACAATACCCCAGTCTTGTACCTCTAGTTCCCCTAGTTTGATTAGGACAGAACACAGTGGAAAAATCACTTCTCTAAAGTGACCTGCACAGTAAATATTTCACCTTTTTTGCGTACCTAAAGTTAAATGGAGACATGCCAGCTGCATAAAACATACAGATCTTATTCCTAATTCTGGAAGTAACATACTAAATTAAGAACCAACACACGCATTGATTGCCAGTGCCATTTGACTCCCCCACAGAAACCTGTGCATGTGTGTGGCAGCCAGTGGAGTCCACAAATGGTGACACCCATACTCATATACAAGTGTGGAAGAAGTGAAAATCACAGTGCATCACTTTTTAAAGCTTCCCAACTGCCCAAACAAAATTATTCAGATGCATAGTGGTTCAACAGGGAACCTCGTGTGGAAAGGGAATAGGTTATATGGGCACAGAGACCCTCTAGCCAGCAGGAGAACAACCCTGGGACAGCCAGTTCCCAAGTCCATTTCACAAATATAACACACAAGAAGGATGGCTCAACAATATTTCCTAAAGGGGAAAAAGTCCTAAAAGTTTTAGTCAACCAAAAATTCAATATGAGCCAACAATGGCAACATGTGCTCGTCAAAGCACATTTGGATTGTTTGGATTGAGAAATTCTATTTGCCTGATGTATTTTAACCTGATTCGGTCACATCTAGAGTATTAGGTTCAGTTTTGAGTGCTACAGTTTAAAAATAATAATGAAAACTTGAGAGTGTTTGAGGAATATAACTAGGTTGCTGAGATGCTTCAAAATCATGCCTTAGAAAAATTAAAGAAACTAGAAATCTTTCATCTGGAAAATTAAAGACTAAAGATACTATCACTGCTTTCCTTAGTTACCCGAAGGACTGTTTTATGGAAGACAATTTGCTTGCTGCAAAAAAAGTTTAAACTGGGAAGAAATTGCCAAGAAACTGATTGAGGTTTTTGGTAAGGACAAACTTCTGAACAATTACATCTAGCCAACAATAAATGGCCTGCTTTGACAAGGAGTGGGTTCCCTCTTACTTGATATTTCCCAATGAAGATTGGGTGGCAAATTGGCAAGTATATGGTAAAGTGTTCTTTTTTTTAAATACAAAAACAGTCAATGCTTTTATTTATGTTACAATACAAATATAAACTACATCATTTCTGCCCCACTCTTCCTTTTTAAATTGTATTTTTCTTTGACAGAAAGTGGTAAATCTGGACCATTTTCTAAAAAGAAAAACTGAAAGCTACCAATAATCATGACAGAATGCTCCAATTCATTAAAAAAAAGAAACGTAAATTAAAACAACTCCGAGGCTTCACATTACACTCTGAAGAATAAGAAAGATGACAAAAGATGAAAATGGCAAATGTTGAATGGAATATGGAAAGATAGGCACCAATGCACCCTTCGTGGAGTTGGGAATTAGTTCAAAAGGTCTGAAAAATGATTTGGAATTATGCTAAAAAAAGTCACCAAATTAAGCATCATTTGACTCAGTGATACCATCATTGGTACACAACCCATGAAGGGCAGAAATAAAAGGAAAAGTCTCAACGTACAAAAATATTCACAGTAGCACCAAAAAACTACAAATAATTAATATTTCATCTTGAGAAAGAGCTCAACAATCTATGGAAAGTGAAAGCAATTGAATATCGTTGTGCTATAAGAAATGAATATGAAATTCAGAGAAATTTGGAAAGATTTGTCTGTACAGATGGTGGAGGGACAGTAAGCAGAAACGAGAAAACGATTTACATATCAAAAATGAACCACAACATAAAGGAACACAAAACTGATAAACTTCAAAAATCCGATCAGTTCAGAATGCAATTGTGACTTCAGAGGACTGAATATATTTCCGTTCCTTTGCCAGAGAGGTGTGAAACCATAGGTGTTGAACAAGGGACACATTTTTAGATGTGATTAACATGTAGATTTGTCTTTTTCTTCACTCTGCTTACTTATCATCAAGTGCTATATTGAGGTGAGGCAGGGTGGGGAAGAGAACCAGCAGAAAACGAAAATTACATAAAAAGCATTAACATTTTAATAAGGTAAAGGGAAAAACAACCCTGAAACCCAACACCCAGAGAAAATGAGGGAGCCACCTCATCCATCTTGCTCCCATGCCTCCCACTACAGATACATTTCTGCAGACCTTTGAATTTTTTCTATAGAAAGCCTTTGTATTTGACTGATGAAATCTTTCCTACTTCTGAGATTCCAAAATCCTAATTAACTCATTATGTACTACATTGAATTTTGTTGCACCTACTTTGAATCTTTGTAGCTTTCTGTTCTGAATCAGTGATTTTTTGTTGATTTCTCAACATTTAATTGTTCCTTCATATCCATAAGCTAATAACCTCTTTCGGTTTCAAATCTAAGCCCTCAGAATTATCTGAAATAACAGAAATAGGTTGTGCTACCTAGCTTCCTTGTCTAAGGTAAGATTAATATTATGGGTACAATCAACCAGTACCAGTAAGTTACCTAAATGGCAGTGACTCAGCTAACTGGATGCTCTAAATAACAGACATTGTTGGGGAAACATTTCTGGTAGTAAGGAACAAATCGCCTGTTCGTCATGGAATCAATTACTCAATACTTATTAAATTAGAAAAAAGAATTTTGCATTTTGGAAGAAGATATTTGCTGGTAATGAAATGACTTTCAATAGCAAGGAAAATAAATGCAGGTGTTTCTATGGCTACCTTACTTCTTGTTTTACCTCTTGTGATTGACTCTTTGTCTATAGTCTTGAAAGTTGTCACAAGTTTTCTCTGAAAATAGAAACAATAACTCATATAATTATGACTATTTATTAAATTTTAGCTTCATTTTATTTTTATTATAATTTTACTAAATGCAATACATCATTATGATTTATTATGATGTTGCTACTGCTATCATTTTGTAATGATTATTATGTACCAGGTGTTGTTATTTGTGTAAAAGAAACTTTTTTAAAAAAAATAAGATTATATTAGAGAAGGTCTCAGGAATACAGGTAGTCTTCCAATTAATATTATTTATTATTATTATTATATTGATGATGATATATATGTGATATATATATATATATATATGATGAATGCTATATAGGTATCATTAGATAGGTGGATTTTTAAATTTTAACTTGTTTTATTTTTTTAATTGCATGTAGAAATAATATTTTGCAATTGTTTTCTGACATTTTGTGATTCATATTCTCTTCATTCTTCTTTCCTCTTTCTTTCTCTAACTCTCCCTCGCTGAGGTGGTAATTGTCTGATAAAGATTATACCAGTGCTCTGGAGAAATGTATATTTCTATATTCTTCATTGTCCTAACAGAAAACACATACCAAAAACAATCATGAAGGAAATAAAGTGAAAGATGGCATGATTTGATTTGCAATTAGACTCCAACAATTCCTTCTTTGACAGTTGATGGCATTTTTTATCATGAGTCCATTGGAGTATTTTGGAACTGTGAAGATAGGATTAACTCTACCTTTGTCTATTTTTAGACAATCAAGACAAATCAAGAACTTAAAGTACTTGACACTAAGTAAGAGAGTTTGCAAGTCAGTTTCTAGAGCTCACACCTCCAAAGATCACTGACTCGCCCCCCCCTTGGGTAGTGCTAGGCATATGAATCAATTATCAAAAACATAAAAGAATTCAAAGAAATTAAAAAATAAACTCTGAGTGAAATAAATATATGAAAAAAAATTCTAGGAAGAAGTTCTTTTAGCGATTCATGTCCCATAAACCTGCAACAACAATCATTACTAACCCAATTCAACAGTCTGCACTACATTAAGTTGCCACATAATGAAAGAAAATAGAAAAAAAAAAAAAAGACTAGATCTCGAAGTAAATGGGAAATAGCATTCCCTGGTCTGACCATTTTCCTTGTTTTTCGGGATAGTGGAGCAAGAACAATCGATGTTATATACTTGATAGAGAGTGTGTTACAAGGAAGACCTGCATTTAACACATGTAAAACAGCCACAACCTCGAGTCTCACACATGATCAAATTCTTGTGCTCTTTGTGTAGAATGTCATCAATCCCTATTGGATTGGTTTGGTCTCTTTTACCTTTGTGCTTCTTTTGCTCTTTGAAGGTTAACTTCTGTGCTCCTTTGTGGTCAATTTTTTTCTTTGATTTAGACATATTTATCAAGCAAAAGTCTCATAAAATTAAATAACTAATTGCCATAGACCAAAGCTTTTTGGGTACACATTTATATGCTAGGCAAATGGACATATTAGCTTATTCTATTGCTAAAATCAAAAGAGTTAAAAAATCTTTTTAATACTGATGATGTGCTAAAAACATAAAAAATGAGAGAAAAATAACGAAATACTTTGTTGCATATGTAGGAAGGAAAACAAAAAAATATTTTTAAAAAAAAGGTATATATTTCACAGTCATAGAGGTAAATGATTGAGGCTACTTGCCAAAAAATAACATTCATTTCCCCTTTAATTTACCATGATCTGCAGTGTGAGTGCAAATGATATAGATAAAACAGTGGAGGTATAAAAGCAATAATATATTCTAGGAAATAAAAAAAGCATAAAAGGCACAAGATGATATAAAAGAAACATAAGGTCAATATAGGTTGCTAATACAGATATTTGGTTTTTTTGAGGTAGTATATGTGTTGTTTTACAAGGGCAATTTGTTCAAGTAGAAGGATCAATAAAATATAATGGAACAAAATAGTGCAGATCTAGCAATAGATGAGCCTTAGTCAAATACAATCAATAAAGTCAATTATTCATTATCAACAGAAGGTACAATTAGTCACATGAGTTGCTGTGTGGTAAATACATGCTACAAGTTCTTTGACATCTAGCAAATCTTGCAACCTTGGAGGAGATAGGTTTCAACAAATTCCAAAACAAAAACCTCTGTACTGCTGATAAAAATACTCTTTAGGTCCAAAATATCATCCACAAGCCAGTAGACTTCATAGGAAATACTCCCTCTTGAGAGTCATCCAGGGACATCATGCCCTCTAGGTATACCTTCTCACCTCCACTGTTATGAGACTGACACTCTATATGTGTCTTTCATTACATTTTCTACAAAAGTACAAATATTGCTCCAGCACTTTACTTCAGTTACTAAATGGACCTTTATATCTTATTACACACAAATCAAAAGCAAGCAGTCAGAGATAGTGAGGCTATGAAATCCCCTTAAAATCAATTAAGTCTCCAAAGGCTGCATACAGGTTGATGGACCACTTTGCAAGGTGACAAGTATTATGGTACAAATAAAGATAGTAAGAGGATAGACAGACACTGTATTCAAAACCTGTTTCTTCTTCTTTGCTATTTGGAGGGAAGGCAAAACTGAAAAGGGTTAATATCAACAAAAACAATAGAGTCTAAGGGGAGCCCAAGTGGAGGGGCATTAGCACTCTGAGTATTTCGTGGATGAGCTCCACTTAAAATATACTTTTGAGGGGGTCATTTGGATTTAGTTATCAGTCATTTGACTAAAATTTCTAGAATTGTAATCATTCTTAAAGTTATGTTTTCTGGATTCATTGAATATTAATTCTAATTGCTTGAAAGAAATTCCTACAGTTCATCATTATATGGCCCTTCTTGCCACAGAAGTGGCAAGTAAGGGATTGATAGTTAGCTTCTTGGAGAGGGGCAAGCAAGAGCCATTGTTTGAGTATCATGACCTTTTCCTTGTTTATCAATTCTTTTAGTTAAATATTTTAATTCTTTTCTAGTAAAGCATTAGTTTCTGATTGTTTTTCTTTATTGCCTTTAAAGACATATGTAGCAATTCTCCTCAACTCACCAATATCCATTTCAGGCCACTTTGGGCAATGTGTTTTAAAATAATCTTGTACTACTTTGCAACAATTATTAATAAAGTGTCATTTTATATATCTAATGTCTCTTTCTACGGAAATATCAAGGTCTAGGTACCTACCAGCTCGATGAGCCTAACCATAAATTGGGAGGGTGTCTCATCATCAGATTGTTTTAGGCATTCAAATTTAGTCCATCCATCTGGCCTTTCAGAGCATTCTCTCATTGCTCTTAGAATGGCTTTCCTAGCTTGATGTAGTTCCATGTATTCATTGATATCATTATAGTTCCAATGAGGATCCACAGGTGGCCAGGGTGCTGCACTGTGCCCTCGGGCTTTATTGACATGAGAGATGATCTTATTCCTCTCACGTTCTGTTAAAAACGCATGGAATAATTGTTCAACATTTTTGTATGATGGATGAAAATTAAAGAATATCTTTATTTTTTGGCCTTTTTTTTTGTTACCAGGACAGGTTCATCTTCATAACTAGTGATATCACATTTAAATTCTTCTGTATCCTGGGGTGTTATTTTATAGTATTTTATAGTATTTTTATATGATGTTATATGATTTTATTGCTGCTCTCCAGTGGCAGAAAAAGCAAACACTGCAGTTCAGCAATAGGCAAGGATTTGGGGCTGGTTTTTTAGGGGCAAGGATACTTCTTAGCTGGAGTGGGAACAGGTTTTAGCTAAAAGGAAGCAAGTTGGGGTGGATGAAAAAAGAAGTGTTAAATAGGAGGGAGGACCAGCTGCCCAGTAAGGGGAAAAAATGATCCCCCTCCTGTGGGCTGGGGTTCTGGCAGGGAGCTTAAAGCTTACCAGTAGCAGCAACAGCAAAAGCAGCAGCAACAACAAGCAGCAGCAGGAACAGCCTCTATTATGGCAGAGACCTGGCTGCCTGGCTATCCTGGTGGGCAGTTGTAGGCAATGAGTCTGGGAAAGCTTTGAAAAGTTTCCCAGAGGGAGAAGGGAGAAAGGAGAGGGGAGACCATGGCAGGAGAAGAGATTGTCTCCCTTCATAGTTGCCAAAAATTGTAATAATTACAATTTAAATTATGAAGCTATTAGTAGATTTTTAGTGGTTTATTACAGCAAAATAGAGATATTTAAAAAAGGGAAAAGGATTCCTTCAGTTAAGTGAGCAGAGTATAGAGCCAGAGACCCACACCTGCCACAACTTAACCAAAACAAAGCTCAAGCTCCTAAAAAAGAGCCCTGCAGCATGGGTCTCAGCCAAATTTATCTTCCTCACCCCTGTATGTCAAATGAGGACATACTTAAAAGGATGCTGGGAATTTAGCTCAGGTGTAGCAAATTTTCCACCTCTACACGACATTTTTCCACTTTCACTCTTTCTATCTCTTTGTAAATAAAGCTTCTAAAAGTTATTTTGACTTACGCTGTAATATTTTTAAATCGGTAACCACAATATGCTTTAGAATTCTCATATTTAGTGTAAAACCTAATTTTAAATTCTTATAGAACCTTGTTTTACTGATAATAGATTAGTCATTCACAGATGATCATGGTACACTATTTCTGTTACTGTATACATTGTTCTCCTGCTCATTTTTCTTGGCATCAATTCATATATTTTCCAGGTTTTTCTGAACTCATTCTAATCATCATTTCTTATGGCATAAAAGAATATTCCATTAGAAACATATACTACAACATATTCAGCCATTCCTCAGTTGATTGATAGCTACCTCCACCTCAGATTCCAATTCTTTGCCACTACAAAAAGAGCTGTCACAAATATTTTTGTAAAGTAGTTCCTTTTCCTCTATCTCTGATCTCTTTGGGATATAGATCCAGTAGTATTGCTGATTCAAAGAATATGTAGTTTTATGGCCCTTTGAGTCTAGCTCCATAATTGCTCTCCAGAATGATTGTATCAGTTAACAATTGTATCAGCTCACAAATCCACCAACAGTGTATTAGCATCCCACATCTCCTCCAACACTGATCTAAACAGATTTTTTAAACTATAAACTTGCTTCATTCCCGATAGTATTTTTATGCTTAAAGATTGCATTACGCCACCTCAAAAAAAGCCATCATAACTATAATACTGCTCAATGGCCGGCTCTCAATGGGACTTTTTTTTCATTGAAAGTAGCTATTAAGTTGGTTTGAACCCTCTTAGGTCACAAAACAATATGAATTTAAAAGATTGGCACTTAACACTTTCTTATGAAACTCAGGTTATAAATCTGATAATATAAATTAATACCAAGTAATTTTAATTGAGCCCACTTTGCCCTTGTCAGCCTGGATATAGATTTTAAAACACTAGAGTAGGAATTGCTAGGTACAAACAGAAGAAAGAAATAAAGGGAAAAAAGAAATCCAGCTCACTAAGTAGCCCTTCTTAATCTCTCTGAATATTAATTATGTCCTTTTAATAAGAGAATCTATTAGTTATTGAATTTCACATGATATGCAATAAGTTTGGAAAGAGGTCTTTTTATCACCAGTTTTATCTTTGTTTTAGTTCTTTATGGAACAATTTAACTCAATATTAAATGTCTATATTTTTCCACTGCAGCAACGTTGCTTTCTTCATTTATGCTGGTTTCTTCCATTCTTCAGTGAAAGTAAGTAAAATCTTCCCTAAAGAGGAGACTTGACCCTACTTGACCCTACTCATCATCTCTCACATATTTTTTATTTAAAATAACAATAATTATACATTTCTGACAAATTTTTAGATTCACACAAAGTACAAAGTACTACTATAAGCCCCTCTCTCCACAAAAAAATACCTTCTCAAATGCTAACAGAAATGAGGACTGTGGTAGCAATATGGTGTATTTCACTGGAGATGTGCTGTCAATTTTCACTTTATTAACATTCTTGTAATTTTTACATGAGAGGCAATTGGATACAGAGCTGTCATTGAAGCCTGGAACCTTAGTCTAAGCCCTGCTTCTTGAGTTCAAGAAGGAAGTCCAAAACCCAGACTAGCCTTAATAAACCTGGGCAAGGATTTTAACCTCTTAGGGTCCTAAAAATATAAATTGCAAAGAAAGTTCTGACTTTCAGGGATAGAGAAATTTTCCTCGCCCAGGAGTTCCCCATCTCTCATCAAGATCTAGTCCCTATTTCTAGAGTAATTATGTGGGCTGTTCTTCCACTCTGCACTACTTCATAAAAGTATTCCAATGTCAGAATTATTCCTTAAGTCATAGTAACATTCTATTATATTCATTAAATGCTAATTTGTTGTCATTCCCTAATATTTGGTCTTTTTTTCAGCCTATGATTACAAGACAGCAGGTCTTAAATTGTTCTCAAATCCTCCATGGGATATAGTATCTGTAGTGGAATTTCTGCATCATAGGAGAGCAATTTGTTAATTTGTCAGAGATATGATATATTCTGCTCCAATGAAAAATATAATTGTTTGACTCTCTAAACTTTATCACCTTTCTCATGTGGTAGAATGAATTTTTTTAAAGTTTACCTTCTAATTCATTCTGCCACACTTTTGTTTTATGAGAGAGTTCATGCCATTGACCTTCATAGTTATGATTGTTCATTTCTTTTTTTTTTCCCTCTATCAACTATGGCTATAAAAATCGTATTAAAATAAAAAAAGTCAGCAATTTCAATCCCATTTTCTTTCTTTTGCTTTGTTCTTTTCACCCTGCCTGATGGAAATTATTATAAGTTGCTTTGTGTTTTCTATTATAAGCAATATTCTTAGCTATAATTTATTTTTCTTTGATCACTTTAATTTATTTTGAATATAATCATTTTTCACCTCTGTCACAACTTGGAAAACAAAATGTCAGTTATGATATTTCTCCAACATCCTACCTATCTATTTGAATGACCCTTCACCCACAGCACCACAAGCTCACAAAATACCAAGTGCTTTCCTCCTACTCTTTCCCTGCTTAATGTAATCCTTTTGATATAGAAGTCTCCTAAAACTTGTCTCTCCTTATTTTCTAAGGGACCCTTAGAAAAGTTGGCACTGATAAGATGATAATTCTTTTTCTCTAATTTTTTTTAATATTATAAAGACATTGCCCTTTTGAGCCTTTTACTCCCACTGACATTATTAAATTTTCTTTTGTCTGCTAAATATGCATTTTAAAGTGTCTGATCAATTCTATTTTTGTTTCAAAAGAAATGCTTACATATAATTAAATCAATTAAACTTTTATTCCACCCCTTTAGTATTATATTCAAATTTATAAGTTTTTAGGGTCAAATTATTTTTCATTGCTTTTTGGTATATGATATTCCAATTTTTCCTTTCTTCTTTCTGATAGTGAATATTCAAATAAGTTGGATCAGAGTTCCTTGAAACATTATATCATCCTTCCCAAATGCTCAAAACACTTCTTTTTTGATTAAGACAAATCATATTTCTTGGTGAGCGAAAAAGGCATTTCTTTTTTTTTTTCTTTTCTTCTTCTTTTTTTTTTTTTTTTTTGGTACCCTCTAGATCTAAACTCTCTGAATCATTATTTAGTTCTATGTTTCAGTAATTCTGGGTTATTTTGTTTTATGATATCAGAAAAAATATATTCATGATTTTTGTTTAATCTTTATTTTTCCCCCTGAGAGGCCAGTACTTCATTTTTTATCTCTTTGAGCTCTGTTTTCAAGTTAAATTTCTTTTACTTTAGAGAACTCAACTGAACCTTCTAATTTTGCTCCCCAGACCCTGCTTTTATAATTCTTATTGAATGATGGTGTTTTTGAGTTCTGTCTCCTCTACCATTTTGTAGGGTATTTATTGATTTGTACCTTTCATTCATTCTATCTCATCAATGATCATTTTAATTATTTCATTTTGGGGGATAATCTTATGCTTTATTTCTTCATTTAGTTCTTTTATTAGTCCTTCCAATCACTCTTAAGAATTTTTTTTCAGTTACAACCTCTTCTATGGGATCAAATTTAATTCCAAATTTATTCACTTCTTTATATCTCTCAAGGCATTCACTTGACTAAATATTTCTTCACTAAATTAAAATTATTTCTGCTTAATTTCCTCTGTGTTTATATTGACCTTTCTCAGAGAATTTTATTGTGAGGAATGTTTTCTTTTAGTTATTTTCTTGTTGGTTTAAATATATGTGTATATATAGTAATATTATAAATATATTTTGCATATATGTAAATATATAAAATTTAATGTGTGTATATTTGGTATATATAAATATATAAATGTATATATTTGGTGTATATATTAAATATGTGTATCTATTTAATATATGCATTTATAACCTTTATTTTTTATCTTAGTAACAATTCTAAGACAGAAGGGCAAAGGCCTAGGCAAGTGGGATTAAATGATTCATCTAGGTTCACACTGCTAGGAAGTGTTTGAGGCCAAATTTGAACCCTTCATTATATTTCTAAGTGTTTTGAGGTGATGATGGAGTAGGGACTATAGAACCTTTGATTTCATTATCTTCTGGTAAATACAATATTAAGGGATGACAGTTTCAAAACTAGAAGGCACCTTACCTTGTAATGGAACTTTTTGTTAATAGGTCATCTGTTCTGACTATTGAAATTTTCTAACAGCCCACCCTTTTCTTACACAACTTATTTCTCTTATTACTCAAACAGTTTCTAACTTCTATATAACTAAATCCATTTATTTTATTCAGTTTGCATAGATTAGAGTTGAAAGGAAACTTGGAAGGTTCTCCCCTTCATTTTACAAATGAGAAAATTGAGGACTAGAGATTTTAAATGATTGATCCACATTTACACAAGAGACTGAGACATCCATTGTTGTGGCATAATGGCAAGAACACCAGAAGTAACCAGGCTGAGGTATTTACACTGTATTTGCCACCAATTATAAGTGTAACCTTGAGCAAGTTTTATATTCAATCTGTGTTTTAGTTCCCTCAACTGTAAAATGAATAATATATTCCTGTGAATATCATTCCAATTTATTTTCTATTATTGAATATCAACTATTTTTTTTCTCTCTCAATATTCCCTCCACTTAACTTCAATTGTATGGTGCTATTTTCAACTCTTTTAAAAATTAATATTCTATATCTACTACTGGTTATTTATATGCTTTTGAATTTATTTTTACTTCCAATTTTCACAGCCAAAATCCTAACCCTAATTTATATTACTTCACATATATTAATATGATATAACAATATAAAGGAAGCGTGGTCTTTGTTCTAGTGGTTCTGACTCTAAAATCTCTAATAATAATAGCAATTCTCTTTAAGCACCATTTTTTTTCTAGTAGAAAGTACATGAAACTGAAAATTTAGGGGGAAAAAGTGAGCTTGAATCACTTTGGTATAGTAGAAAGAAAACAAAACTAAGGAAAAGGTTCCAGACTTGGTTTGATCATGAATTACGTATGGTTAGTCTACCATTAATTACTCTGTGTCCAGAGAAAATGAACCTGTCTCATCCCTTAGAGCATGAGGAGATTATATTATCTACAAAATATTAAAAGAACCAGAAGGAAACCTCCAGGACATTCAATGGACCTACTATGGAAGATTCCTGGGAAAACATGGGGGGAATCTCTTGAAGTGGGAGCAGTTAAGGAGGATGTGCAATACATTGAATTGAATTTGGTTGAAACATCTACCAATGGAAGGACATCCATAATAATCCACGAACTCAACTTACTGATCTAAATTTATTATTCCAAGAATTGAAAATAAGCTCAATGAGGGAATTAAAAGAGGTCTTCCCTAATATCCTTTGCAGATCAAAATTTATTTTATTCTAGTCATGGAACAGAATTTCAAAGTGAAATAGAACCTCAGATGTTGTTTAATTGAATTAGGTAAGGCAGTATGGCACTGAAGAACTAAATCCTGGACAAGAAGTCAGGAAGATCCAGGTTTTGAATTTTCTCTTTAATACTCATAGTTGTGTGACCTTGGACAAATAATTTAGCCTCTCTGATATAAGGCTCTTTTTTTTATCTGAAAAATGATGGACTTGATGATATCTAAAATCTCTTATAGTCATGCTCATATCTTTGATCTTCTAAATCCATAACTCAATAAGAATCATTTCCCCAACATATTCCACACTAAAATGGCCATAGTTGGAGATCTAATTAGGTATTTGACTTTGATTCAATCTTCCAGTTGTTCACCTCTAAAATAAGAATATTAGTCCTATATACTCTGTCTTTACAGGTATCAAGAGAAAAAATAGGACTGTATACATGAAAACACTGAAAAAATCTGGATAAAATTTTTAAATCATATTATTATTATTGTCATGTCATAACCTAATTTTCCTCAGTTTCAGCATCTGTAAAATAGGGATTATAATAGCACTTTCCTCACAGGTGTGTTGAAAAGATTGAAGAAAACAGTATTTGTAAAAAGCACTTAGCACAGTGCTTGGAACATAGGAGCTATATAGCTTTTATTGATTATTTTCATTATTAAAGGAATAACTATGGTGATAATCTATTATCATTTTTCTATACAATGGAGGACTCCTCATCAATCTCACTTTTTGTCTACTCAGTAAATATTAATATACTAATTTCTTATTGCTCTATTAAAAAGTTCTGATATGATTGAGCCTTTACTTCCTTCCTTACTTAGTAATGTCTTAGAGAGTATTTACTAATTCTTAACTCTCTGAATTTGACACATACTGGTCCCTCCTTTTGAAATTGCCTTCTACCTCAATTCTCCCTTCTTCAAAATCTGATTCTAAAATGATCCTCCAAAATTGCCTGAATGACTGATGATTTGTCTGTCCCTCTTCTCTATTTTTTAAAATTAAGATAATGTCTTCTGTTTCTTTAGAAGCTCTCAAATAAAAATGCCTTTACTATGGAAGAAACTCAATAAACAATGTCATAAATTGTCAGAGTTAAAAAAAGATCTTAGCAATTATTTCATCAAACCTCTAATTTTAAAGATGTGTGAAGAGGGGTCCCTCCAGGGGAGGATGAAATAACTTCTCCTAGATAATATGAAATGAAGTCATGAGATCAAATGATGATCATTTGATGATGAGATTAAAAATGAGATTAAAAATGAGATCAAATGAAAACATTTATTGGTTGGGGTTGTTTATTATCTGAACTGAACAACATATGGAGTGAAGAAACTTTCAGTGACATCCTACTCCCTATCTAGCTCTCTGGAAAAAGAAAAGGCACTACAAACTTTTAAGTCAAATCTGTATTATTAACATTTTCTCCATCACTTTACTAAATCTAGATAATCAACAAAACAATAAAACAAGTCTTGGTTTATAGATTTGGCCAATTTCAGAGGAGTAAATATTCACTCTGAAAATTTAACGATTAACTCTCAGGAGTCAGTATGAGCAGTCTCCAGCACACTCCTGCCTTTTATTCTTTTAATCACTTATTGAATATAGGGTTATCCTAAATATATTTTCTTTTGTTTATTTGTGATTACTACCTCATTGAAATAATGAATGCCTAATATTTACTTAATTGAAATTCTTATATATATATGGAAATTTTAAAAATAATTTTTGCAGTAATAAGAAAAAGTGTTGGGTTTTTTTGTGAAAAATCTGAGGAACAAAGACTTTGAGCTTGAAGAGACATTAAAGACCAATTAATACAAAATGCTAATTTTATAGCTGTAAAAACCAATGCCCTGAGAAATAAGTGACATGCCCAGGATCACAAAATTAGGCACAGGATTTTTAATGCATTTCTTCTCTGATTCAAGAACCAGTGTTCTTTCCACTGAACCATGAACATTTCAGTTCCAGAATACTTGTTACAAAACCCATCTCATTATTTTACAAACATAATTTGCAATCCCATTATGTTTACAGTTTATAGCCATAACTCTGTGTTCCTTGCTTCTTGTTTTGGTTTGTTTTGTTTTAAAGGACATCATATTTCTGTGCTTATTAAGTCAAGGAAATCCTAGTCATATCACATCACATTAGACACGTTTTGTAATAGAGAAGCCAGTCTACTGTCTTATTTGTTGTGGAAACAATTTCACTCTTTTTTTTTCATAAAAAATTGTCCAGTCATTCATTTTCTTTTTATCTACCCTTTAGTTAACATTCAAGGGGGAAAAAATCATCATGAACACAACTTCTAAGTTGTGGCACTCGTTTAAATGGTAAGAAAAACTTTGTGGCTGTCTCTTACAGCATAGTCACTAGAAAGAAATGGGAAATTCTTATTCAATAAATGTGCCTTGGTTGCTTTGATGTGATTATATAATTTCTCTGTCTCAAATGTAAGAGTTTTAAAAACTTTCATCTCTACTCTTTCTTCCCTCTTCTTTGTGATTCACAAGTCTTTGATAGAATTTTTCTGGAAAAACTTTTTTAAATCCTTTAAATCAGATCCCCCAATAAGAACTTAATTGAGATGTTATATAAATGATTGGGTAACTTTTTTATTAATCCCAATTAATCCCAACAGCTTTTAAAATGTTTTTTAGATGCACATATAATATTGTACTAAACTTTCCTTAATAAAAAATATCTTCAATAAAAATTATGCCAACCAAATTGGTAGAATATCTTGCAATAATTACTTTATTGAATCTTATTAAGATTGAAGATTACCATTAAACTAAAGCTCCTTTATTAAAATATATTTCATACATATTGAATTTTCAGCTATTATATATCCCAGTCTCTTTTCACATTTAGCATCTAATATCTAATTACTGTAAGTTACAATTTAATTGATATTTTTTCACCTTTGGTGTATAATGCCTGTGTTTTTATTTCTTAATTTCAATCCTTATAGCCTAAAATCCTATTTTTATGTCTTTCCAGGGAAATATTTGTCTTTTTTATATTAATAAAGAAATTCAAGAGATTTTCAGTTAATATTTTTGGTCAATTGTTTTTCAGTAATGTATGACTCCATTTGAACTTTTCTTGGCAGATACTATATTGATTTGCCCATTTCTTTCTCCAGCTCATTTTGCTGATGAAATTGAAACAAATTGGGTTAAGTGATTTGCCCATGTAACACAATTAGTAAGTGACTGAGGCCAAATTTGAACTCAGGAAGATGAGCCTGGACCCAGTACTCTATCCATCGTATCACTTAGCATTCCCTTCAATTAGTACATTATTGAAATGAGCAACATGGTGTAATGGCAACAGAGCTGGTCTTGCAGTCAAGAAGATCTGGGTTCATATGTTGCCTCTGAAGAATGCTTCCTCTGTGACCTAATCGTGCAAATTATTTAATTTCTTAGTGACCCAAGGAATTGCTTAGTTGTAACAACTGCTGGTTGATCTACATCAGATTGGGAAGCCCCTAAGCAGAAACTCTCTATATCAATGGGGAAAAAATGAAATAAAGGCTTGGTGTTTTAAAAATTAAAGAAAGAAGAAGTTTGAAACATGAAATGGGAATAATAACCAGGAGGAGGTTCACATTGGCCCAAGACACTAAGTGTAGAATTCCTTTTTTTTTTTTTTTTTTTTTTTGGAAACCATGAAAATGGATTTTGCTATGTCCACAATCTAA
This sequence comes from Gracilinanus agilis, assembly GCF_016433145.1. Classification (NCBI taxonomy): domain Eukaryota; kingdom Metazoa; phylum Chordata; class Mammalia; order Didelphimorphia; family Didelphidae; genus Gracilinanus; species Gracilinanus agilis. Next base: position 250,443,021 of record NC_058134.1, read on the forward strand.
TTAAAAATGTTGCTATTTTGTCTACATTCCCAAAGATATAAGTGCATCAGTGTTACTCTATGGGCTAGAGTCTATATAGAATTCAGATATCCCTTGGTGTACTTTTTTTGTCTTCTTGCAATCCAATACCTTCTTCCACAGTTAATTCAATTAGTGGAGACCATGTTAATGAGGCCAAGGAGAGATGATTCAATCCCCTTTTGTTTTACCTGGCTGACATTAGAGGTTGGATTGCAAGGGACTTCAGATCTGATCTCTTGAGAAGTAGTAAATTGAAAGAGCAGTAGGATTTAGAAGCTGGAAATTTGGTCTTGATTCCCAACTCTGACTCTAGCTATGGGTATATAATCAAGTCCTATATTCTCTTGAAGATGCAGTTTCCTCCTCAGTAAAATGAGGATAATTTACTTATATTACCTACTTCACAGGGCTGTGGGGAAAGTTCTTCATAAACCTTAAAGAGCTATATAAATGCAAATTTTTGTTATTATTATTCTAACTCCCTAAACCCAAAGGGGCCAGTTGCCTAGTATATAATTTGAAATAGCTGGCCACAAGAGGAAGCAATAAGATAATGTAGAATAATATTTTGCATTGGGAAGGGACCCAAAGTGAAATCCTAAAGAACCTTTAAAGTAACAAAATCTAAAATCCTATGTAAATTCCACTAATGGGAACCTCAAAGTATTAACTATAGCCAGAAGAGAGAACATGGTTTAGTAGAAAGAACATTAAGTCATAAGAGCATAGATTTAGAGTTACTATTGGAGATTTCCTCAACCCAGATTTCCTAAAATCTTGATAAAGAACAATTCCTCCAATCTAGTTTTCAGTTTGAACAGAGGTCAATAAATCAAGAGGCAAGGCTAGAAGATAAAGTTTAATTAACAACGACTGATGTTAGTTGCCAGATGGTTAGCATCCTAGATGCACACATGTATAGGGTTAATCTAGGGCTACATTACAGATGGAAAACTGAGCCTATCAGGTGAACTTGCTCAACTATTTTCATTAGTTAGAAGGTTCAGTAATAGGGGGAGTTGAACATCTTAACCTTTTCCAGAAATTTCCAAAAACACAAAATTATTCTGGTGAGGATGATTCCTTAGTGATTAATCCCAACACACTATCTTGGTGTGTCTGGAAGTCTTTATTTAATATAAGAATAACCAGAGAGGAAAAGAGGTCTCCAAGGGAATGGCAGCTAGGTGATTTAGTGGATTGAATGCCAGGCCTGGAGTCAGGAGGACCTCGGTTCAAATCTGGTTTCAAATACTTACTAGCTGTGTGATCCTGGGCAAGAAACTTAACCAGGTTTCCTCATCTGTAAAATGATCTAGAAAAGGAGAGCGAAAACCACCCCAGTATCTTTGCCAAGAAAACCAGAGTCATGAAAAGCTGACACAATTGAACAACAACAAAAGAGTGGCAATGAAGAGCCTTCCAACTTCCAGACAGAAACAGTGGGTTTTTCCCATTGAACAACTTAAAGACTATTTATTTAATAAGAAAGTCTATCTTTCTTATTTAATAAGAAAGTCTATTTATTTACTGAATTTTGTAGCTTCCCTTATTTTGCCTTTAAAGGCCACCTTTTCTAAGGATATTCCCCACCACTCCTTCCAAATTCAAAGCACATAGGATCTTTCTATTCCTTCCACAACATACAGGTGATGTAGGTGGTAAGGCTAAGATTTGAACCAAGTTCTTCTGACTCTAGAACTAATGTTCTTTCTACCACAGTGCAACAGGCAGGAGAAACTTGAATTCCAATTCTGTCTCTAATATTTATGAGATGTGTGACTCTGAATGAATTTTTCAATTTCTCTGAGTCTTATCTATAAAATGAGATTAGTAATAAAAGTAGTCTTTACTCATAGGATTGTTGAAAAGATCAAAGGAGATCAAACATGCAAAACACTTAGCAAAACTTAAAAAGCATTAAACTTTTCTCATCTATAAGAATGGATTGGACTTGGTGACTTTTAAGATCCTTTTCAATTCTAACATAATGATTCTGCATAATATTTGCTATTATTATTTGAGAACAATTTCCCGTACTACTTTGAACATCATTGGGGGAGTCCCCAAATCATACTTTACATAAAGAAACAGAATAATTTTTACTTATTTTATTTTCATTTGGTGAAGTCCACTAGACTCAGGATTCCGAGATTGACAACCGGAAAAGACCACAGAGCCCATGTTTTTCAACCTCCTCAGTTTATCCAAAAGGAAAATGAGGCAAAGAGATGACCTGAATTGTCAAAGGACATCAAGGTAATAAGAGGTGAAATTTGAAATCAAGACCTCTGACTCTAGATCCAGGGGACTTTTCCCTTCCCAATGGGGCTTCCTATTGTGGGTTTAAAAAATATTGTGGCGTAGAACTGCATACCCGGAAGATGCCCCAGGAGTCCCTCCCCACTACTTCCTGGCATGGGATTGGTCTTGAATGGACCAATCCCATGCTGGGTATGGACCATGCCCCTATATCCAGCCACGGGATTGGTCTACATAAGGACCAATCCTGTGCCAAGGAGGGACCTTTGAACAGAACAAGATTCAGGATTTAGTGGGGAATTGTCAATTTCAGAGGAGGGATACTAAGAGATTTTTTTCTGTTTTTTTTTTTCCTTGAAAATAAAGTTTTTAAAAGATCAAAGTCAGATCGTTTTCTTTTGGCTCCTCACTATTCAGGCATTTCCTTATCTATATTTCAGTCATATCATTGCCAAACAAGCTTTGTTTTCTTAGGCATACTCTTAAAGTATGCATACACACACAGAAAAACAAACATGCTATATGTAAGCTCAGAAATTACAAAAGGGCCCCAGCTTTGGTAGATGTCATAGTGGTTGACCATGAATAAGGGAAACCAAGAATAGTATTATAGTATTTCTTTTACATATAAATATATTGTTGGACCCAACTGAGCAAAAAGTTGCAATTATACGAAAGTAACAGCTCAGCTAACATTTTAATTGAATCTTGTCCTTAACACAATTCATGTTTTAGGCCAATGAGTAAGCCCTAGATCTGAATGATAAAGCAATCTATGTGACCCATTGCTAATGCAGACTAATAGGTTTTATTGCTGTTCAGTCATTTTTTCAATTATGTCCAACTCTTTGTGACTCCATTTGGGGTTTTCTTGGCAAAGATGCTGGAGTGGTTTGTCATTTCCTTCTCCTGTTCATTTACAGTGAGAAAACTGAGGCAAACAGAGTAAAGTAACTTGCCTGTTTCACATAGGTAGTGTCTGAGGCCAGAATTGAACTTGGGAAAATGGTTCTGTTACTCTCAGCAAGGCATTCTATCTGCCATGCCATCTACCTGTTCTCTAATTATAATTTAATAATTGAGCTATTCTACCTTATTACGGCCACTCTACTATAAAAGTAACTTGGAAGATGGCGGCAGAGTAAAAAGCAGCTCTTAACCTCTCCTGACCAAAACACACAAAACTCCTCAAGGGGACATAAAAACCAGTCCAGACAAACGGAGGAACCCCACAACAGGGCACAGCATGGAAGGTATGTGGAATCGAGGCATTTCCATGCTATAAAGGGGTGAAACAGCTCTCACTAAATCGAGGGCTGAGCAACCACCCCACCCCCACCCCCTCCACACACAACACCTATAGCGCCGAAGCCAGCTAAAAAGAAATAGAGCAAGTTTGGGGCACCCATCGAGTCATTGGCAGCTCCGGGGCCTGTTCTTGAGAGCAGCAAGATTTGGCACCCCAATAAGCTAATGAACGCATACAAAATTTGAGCGCGAGCGCAGGACGCCAAGAACAGATGCAGGGCGCAGGCACGGGCGGAGGCGTGGGTGGAGGCAGACACAGCCACGAGCTAAAGCTCTGAAAACCTGAGTGGGGAACCAGTGCAGACGGGTATACAACTGTGGAAGCAGCGCCCTGAGACTTGTAAAGAAACCTCCAGCAGACGATCAAGCAAGGGGGTCCACCAGGGGGCTTGACTGCGGACAGACCCTGAGCGCGAGGATAAACCTGAGAAGTTGCTGGGCTAACGATGGCTACCCAGTCTCAGGAAGCTCAGAAGAGAAAGATTAACAACAAGAAAAAGAAGTCTTTAACACTCGACAACTTTTACACAGAGAAAATCCAGACAACCAAGCAAACAGAGGAGGAGAACAAACAAGCATCCGGACCCGCCTCAAATAAGGAAAACTCCTCACAAGCTATGGAAGAGTTCAAAACTGAGATTTTGAGGAAAATGGAAGAGATCTGGCAAGAAAATAACTGTTTAAAAGGTAGAATCTTGCAATTGGAAAGTGAGGCCCAGAAACCAAATGAACTGATAAGCAAATTGAACACCAGAAATGACCAGATTGAAAAGGAATACCAGAAGATTATAGCCGAAAACCAGAAGATTACAGCCGAAAACCAGAAGATTACAGCCGAAAATCAAAAGATCATAGCCAAAAACCGAAAGATTATAGCCGAAAATCAATCAATAAAGGATAGAATTGAGCAAGTAGAAGCTAATGATCTCTCAAGGCAACAAGAACAAATAAAACAAAGTCAAAAGACTGAAAAAATAGGCGGAAACATGAAATATCTCAATGAGAGAGTGACAGACCAAGAAAACCGGTCTAGAAGAGACAATTTGAGAATAATTGGTCTTCCAGAAAAACCAGAAATTAATAGAAACCTGGACTCCATACTAACAGAAATAATCCAGCAAAATTGCCCTGAAGTCCTACAACAAGAGGGCAATATAGACATTGAAAGGATTCATAGAACACCTGCGACATTTGATCCAGAAAAGAAAACACCCAGAAATATAATTGCCAAATTCAAGAGTTTCTAAGCAAAAGAAAAAATCTTACAAGAAGCCAGAAAGAAACAATTCAAATATCAAGGAGCACCAATCAGGATCACACAGGATCTGGCAGCCTCCACACTAAAAGATCGCAAGGCTTGGAATACGATATTCAGAAAGGCAAGAGAGCTGGGCATGCAACCACGGATCAACTACCCATCAAAATTGACTATATATTTCCAGGGGAAAGTATGGGCATTCAACAAAATTGAAGAATTCCAGGTATTTGCACAGAAAAGACCAGGGCTAAATGGAAAGTTTGATATCCAACCACAAAAATCGAGAGAAACATGAAAAGGTAAATAAGATACAGAGGGGAAAGAAAGAAAACTTATAATTTTTAAATTTGCCTTTTTAAGGGCCTCAGTGAGATCTAATTATCTGTATTCCTATGTAGAGAAATGTTATGTATAATTCTCTGTAGTGAACTCTATTCACTATTATAATATTCACTATTAAAGTAATCAGAAGAATAATTCACAGGGTGAGGGTGGAACACTACATAATCTAAGATGGCATGGGGGATGGGAAAGAGGGGGTGAATAACAGGGGACACCAAGAGAAACTTGAGTGAATAAGAAAATAGGATATTCTATTACACACAAAGAGGGCATGGGAGGGAGAGGGGACAAATACTATTATAAGAAGAAGAGGAAGAGAATATTAAGAGGTAATAATCAAACCTTACTCTTAGTGTAATCAACCCGGAGAGGGAAGAGTAGATATACTACCCACTGGGACACAAAACTCTTATCTAACCCTTCTGAGAAAGTTAGAAGGGATAAACCAAGGGGAGCAGGGGAGTGGGGAGGTCAAAAAAAGGGAGGGGAGAAGAGGGAGGGAATTCATAAGGCCTTTAAAAACAAAAAGAGGGGGAAATATAAGGGAGGGGGTAGAAAGGGAAGTTAATCAAGGGAGGGGATAAAGGATAGCGGCTCAATAGCAAACCACTGGTTTAAAAGGGAAAAGTATAAGGAAAAAGGGGGTAGGAAGAGGGGAGGATTCGAAAATATCAGCAAATGCACAACTGATGATTATAACTCTGAATGTGAATGGGATGGACTCACTCATAAAACAGAAGCAAATAGCAGAGTGGATTAGAAACCAAAATCCCACCATATGTTGTCTACAAGAAACACATATGAGGTGGGTGGACATACACAAGTTTAAGGTTCAGGGTTTGAGCAAAACCTTTTGGGTGTCAAATGAGAAAAAGAAGGCAGGAGTGGCTATTATGATTTCTGACAAAGCCAAAGTAAAATTAGATATGATTAAAAAAGACAGGGAAGGTCATTACATCCTGATTAAAGGCAGTATAAACAATGAGGAAATAACACTGCTCAATATGTATGCACCAAGTGGCATAGCACCCACATTCATAAAGGAGAAACTAGCAGAGCTCAAGAAGGAAATAGATAGTAAAACCATACTAGTGGGAGATCTAAATATTCCTCTGTCAGATCTAGATAAATCAAACCGAAAAATAAATAAGAAAGAGGTAAGAGAGGTGAATGAAGTCCTAGAATAATTAGATTTAGTTGATATGTGGAGAAAAATAAATAGGGACAAAAAGGAATACACCTTCTTTTCAGCTGCACATGGTAGATTCACAAAGATTGACCATGTTATAGGGCATAGAATCATTGCAAACAAATGCAAAAGAGCAGAAATAATAAATGTAACCTCAGATCATAATGCAATAAAAATAATAATTAGTAAGGGCACCTGGACAGGCAAATCAAAAACCAATAGGAAATTAAACAATATGATTCTCCAAAACCAATTTGTCAAATAAGAAATCATAGAAACAATCAACAATTTCATTGAAGAGAATTTCAATGATGAGACATCCTACCAAACTCTGTGGGATGCAGCCAAGGCAGTACTCAGGGGAAAATTTATATCCTTGAGTGCATATATTAACAAATTAAGGAGGGCAGAGATCAATGAATTGGGCATGCCACTCAAAAAATTAGAAAGCGAGCAAATTAAAAATCCCCAGATGAAAACTAAATTAGAAATACTAAAAACCAAGGGAGAAATTAATAAAATCGAAAGTAAAAGAACTATTGAATTAATAAATAAGAGTAGAAGCTGGTACTTTGAAAAAACAGATAAAATAGACAAAGTACTGGTCAATCTAATTAAAAAAAGGAAAGAAGAAAACCAAATTGATAGTATCAAAGATGAAAAGGGAGACCTCACCTCTAATGAAGGGGAAATTAAGGCAATCATTAAAAACTATTTTGCCCAATTATATGGCAATAAATATAACAATTTAGGAGATATGGATGAATATTTACAAAAATATAAACTGCCTAGATTAACAGCAGAAGAAATAGAATACCTAAATAATCCCATATCAGAAAAAGAAATTGAACAAGCCATCAAAGAACTTCCTAAGAAAAAATCGCCAGGGCCTGATGGATTCACAAGTGAATTCTATCAGACATTCAAAGAGCAACTAATCCCAATACTATACAAATTATTTGATATGATAAGCAAAGAAGGAGTCCTACCAAATTCCTTTTATGACACAAATATGGTACTGATTCCAAAGCCAGGGAGATCAAAAACAGAGAAAGAAATCTACAGACCAATCTCCCTAATGAATATAGATGCAAAAATCTTAAGTAGAATACTAGCAAAGAGACTCCAGCAAGTAATTAAGAAGATCATCCACCATGATCAGGTGGGATTTATACCAGGAATGCAAGGTTGGTTCAACATTAGGAAAACCATCCACATAATTGACCATATCAACAGTCTAACAAACAAAAATCACATGATTATCTCAATAGATGCTGAAAAAGCCTTTGACAAAATACAGCATCCATTCCTATTGAAAACATTGAAAAGTATAGGAATAGAAGGACCTTTCCTAAAAATAATAAACAGTATATACCTAAAACCATCAACAAACATCATATGCAATGGGGATAAATTAGAAGCCTTCCCAATAAGTTCAGGAGTAAAACAAGGATGAACATTATCAACTCTATTATTCAACATAGTACTAGAAACACTAGCAGTTGCAATTAGAGAAGAAAAAGAAATTGAAGGTATCAAAATAGGTGATGAGGAGACTAAGCTATCACTCTTTGCAGATGATATGATGGTATACTTAAAAAATCCTAGAGAATCAACTAAGAAGCTTGTAGAAATAATCAATAACTTTAGCAGAGTTGCAGGATACAAAATAAATGCACATAAATCATCAGCATTTCTATACATTTCCAACACACTAGAGCAGCAAGAAGTAGAAAGAGAAACAACCATTCAAAATCACCCTAGGCAATATAAAATACTTAGGAATCTATCTACCAAAACAAACACAGCAATTATATGAAAACAACTACAAAACACTTTCCAAACAAATAAAACTGGATCTAAACAATTGGAAAGCCATTGATTGCTCATGGGTAGGAAGAGCTAACATAATAAAAATGACAATTCTACCCAAATTAATTTACCTATTTAGCACCATACCTATCAAGCTACCAAAAAACTTCTTTACTGAATTAGAAAAAACTATAACAAATTTCATTTGGAATAACAAAAGATCAAGAATATCAAGGGAAATAATGAAAAAAAATGTGAAGGAAGG
>NC_058134.1:250451864-250487497 GCF_016433145.1 Gracilinanus agilis
CGAGCTAACATAATAAAAATGACAATTCTACCCAAATTAATTTACCTATTTAGTGCCATACCTATCAAGCTACCAAAAAACTTCTTTACTGAATTAGAAAAAACTATAACAAATTTCATTTGGAATAACAAAAGATCAAGAATATCAAGGGAAATAATGAAAAAAAAAATGTGAAGGAAGGGGGCCTAGCAGTACTAGATATTAAGCTATACTATAAAGCAGCAGTCATCAAAACAATATGGTATAGGCTAAGAGATAGAGAGGAGGATCAGTGGAATAGACTTGGGGTTAATGACATCAGCAAGACAGTTTAAGATAAACCCAAAGAGCCCAACTTTTGGGACATGAATCCACTATTTGACAAAAACTGCTGGGAAATTTGGAAAACAATATGGGAGAGATTAGGTCTAGATCAACATCTCACACCCTACACCAAGATAAATTCAGAATGGATGAATGACTTGAATATAAAGAGGGAAACTATAAATAAGTTAAGTGAACACAGAATAGTATACTTGTCAGATCTCTGGGAAAGGAAAGACTTTAAAACCAAGCAAGAGTTAGAGAAAACTACAAAATGTAAATTAAATGGTTTTGATTATATTAAACTAAAAAGCTTTTGTACAAACAAAAACAATGTAGTCAAAATCAGGAGGGAAACAACAAATTGGGAAAAAATCTTTATAACGAAAAACTCTGACAGGGGTCTAATTACTCAAATATACAAGGAGTTAAAGCAATTGTATAAAAAATCAAGCCACTCCCCAATTGATAAATGGGCAAGAGACATGAATAGGCAATTTTCAGGTAAAGAAATCAAAAGTATCAATAAGCACATCGGAAAGTGTTCCAAATCTCTAATAATTAGAGAAATGCAAATCAAAACAACTCTGAGGTATCACCTCACACCTAGCAGATTGGCTAAAATGAAAGAAGGGGAGAGTAATGAATGCTGGAGGGGATGTGGCAAAATTGGGATATTAATGCATTGCTGGTGGAGTTGTGAACTGATCCAACCATTCTGGCTGGCAATTTGGAACTATGCTCAAAGGGCTATAAAAGAATGCCTGCTCTTTGATCCAGCCATACCATTGCTGGGTTTGTACCCCAAAGAGATCATAGATAAACAGACTTGTACGAAAATATTTATAGCTGTGCTTTTTGTGGTGGCAACAAATTGGAAAAGGAGGGTATGTCCTTCAATTGGGGAATGGCTGAACAAACTGTGGTATATGCAGGTGATGGAATACTATTGTGCCAAAAGGAATAATAAACTGGAGGAGTTCCAGGTGAACTGGAGAGACCTCCAGGAACAGATGCAGAGCGAAAGGAGCAGAGCCAGAAGAACATTGTACACAGAGACTGATATACTGTGGTAAAATTGAATGTAATGGACCTCTGTATCAGCAGCAATGCAATGACCCAGGACAATTCTGAGGGATTTATGGTAAAGATGCTACCCACATTCAGAGGAAGGACTGCAGGAGAGGAAAAATATAAGAAAAACAACTGCTTGAACGCATGGGTCGGGGCGGACATGATTGGGGATGTGGACTCGAAACTACCACACCAATGCAACTACCAACAATTTGGAAATTGGTCTTGATCAAGGACACATGACAAAACTAGTGGAAATGGGCATTGGCCATGGGTGGGGGGAGTGCGGGGGGGGGGCGAAGGGGAAAGGTGGAGCATGAATCATGTAACCATGTTAAAAATGAATATTAATAAATGTTTGAAAAAACAACAAAAAAAGTAACTTGCAAATGAATGGAAAGATAATGATGATGTTTGTGAATATGATTATAAAGCATTAGGTGCCTCCCAAGTTTTAGGCTGAGGATATAAATACATACAAGCAAGGCAGTCTTAGCTTTCAAAAGGTTTAAATTCTAATGGGGAAAGATAACATGTAGATGGTAGCATGAAGAGAGGGTACGCCATGGTCATGGTTATGTGTTTGGGAATGGCTTTGGAATGGTCTAGAAAGCTAAGTTCTTGGCAAGATGAGGTGTAAGTCTGGTGTGCTAGAGAAAGAGTTCAAGATTTAGAAGAGAAGGAAAAGAGGAAGAAGATAAATATGAGAAAGATATAGGAAGTATGGTTTGGAAATTCCCAAGAAGAGAACATGTTCTTATGCTTTTGGTCCCATGCCAGAAGAACTGAATGTCTACTAGCCATGGGAGATACTTGTATGGAACTTAGCACAAATATACTGAAATGAATGTAGAAATGAAACTGACTATACTGCAAAAAAATAAAAAATAAATAGCCAGGGCACATTCTAGTCACAAGGATATTTTTTCTCAAGTTCTCAATTACCATAAGCATTTGTTTATGTGATTCTTCACTTTCTGGCCATCTTCTTGCCTCTAGAGCAGAGATCATGCCTAAGAGATATTGATCTTTTCATCTTTGGGAAATTCCATTCTGAAATTTCTATGGTGATGAATAAATAAGTTTATGGTTATAAAAATGGCTTCTCCACTTGTCATCCATTGCAGGTAGGTCTCAGCTATGTTTCGTTTCACTTGTTTTTCCCAACTGTCTTCTCACAAATTTCCTAACACCAGACACATCCTCTCTACCCACTCCATTCTCCAATTCTAGAATCCAGGTCAAATCAAATCTGCCTTTGCTTCCAAAGTATTGTGTCGGGTCTATGCCCCAAAAGTTCTATTCACCATCACTGTAACTTTAACCACAGTACCCCTTTCTGGCCATGACCAGACTATGTGTCTTGCTTCCATGTTAAAATATCAGATATTTGAGAGTTGAGATATTTTTGATTTTACACTAAGAGCCTAAGAATTTAATACAGTTCTTGACACATGGTAAGAGCTAACAAATGCTTTTTAATTCATTGAAATTGAGTCCTAATTTTTCTAGCAAAATTCTAATTTCTAGAAAATTAAGGAATTTATAAACATATGTAAAACGAATAGTTTTAATAATAACATCTACTGTGGCTAATAGAAAAATGTACTGGGTTAGAGTTGGAAGGGGTTCAAATTCTGCCTCTGACAGAGGCTTAGTTTATGGTCTTGGGCAAGTAACTTAAGCTCTATGACCCTTAGTTTCTTCTTCTAGGAAATTAGGATATCAGTTCCTTCCTCACATGGCTGTTGTAGAGATCAGATGAGATACTGTATAGAAGTGCCTTGCAAATCTAAAAGAATTATATAAATATTAGCTATTGTTTTTCTCTTGACCTTAATGACAAAGTAATTTTACCTTTCTTGGCTTCATATTTCTTGTTTGTAAATTAAGAAGGTTTGAAGAGATCAACTCTAATGTACTTCCCCAATCTGACATTCTACAATTCTTCTGTATATTTTTCCCCGTTGTTATATAGGAATACATATTCCTTGTTAGAATAGGAAGAAGAGGTGAAAAAAACTATCTTCAAATTCATTACTCACTCAGGACAGGGATAAAAGCTTCAAATGGAGAAAATAATAAAAGTGTCATTAGTCAAAAAGCCCCATCTTACCTTGTGAAATGATTGTGTTAGAAAAGGCATTTTCTCTGAATCACAGAAAAAAAATTCCTTTTGGAGTGGGAAAGAAGAGAGGTCAGACAGATGCAGTGATCTCAGGAAAAGTCAGAGGGAGAAAGCATCACCATGATGAAAAAGAGAATATAAGCTATCCATTTGAAATAAAATGTGAAAATGTTCAAGCTATTTATTTTTCCAGGAAGATTAATAACTGAAGGCATTTCCATTTGATGGGATTCATTTCTCAGTAATCAGCCTGTCATCCTTTAACTCAATGATATGGTCTAGGCCACACCAGTAAAGAGACTTTAATCTGCTTATTTAGATGTCTAATCACACTAATTAGAACATGAAAAATGTGCATTTGGCAGTTGCTCAACATGTATTCAAAAATCTTTACATTTCACAAACTCAAGCTTCAGTGTATAAAATAGTAATCTACTCATTAATTTATGTGTCTTTGCTAGAGGTTATACACTGTTGCTTCAGTGCCAAAAGGAATGGAAAAGATGGCCTCTTTGGGGGTATCCTGATCGCTAGGGATAGTCCCCCCACAAGAGCAGATCTTAACTCTAATGACTGAGGTTTGAATTCAAAAATGGCAAATCAACAAAAAAAAATTCACCAGCCATTTCTTTCTCCAACTCATTTTACAGATGAGGAAACTGTGACAAACAGTTCTGTTTTTTGTTTTTGTTTTTTTAGTTGCTCAGGGTCACACAGTTAGCATCTCAGGTTGGATTTGAAGTCATGTCTTCCTGACTCCAGACCCGGCACTCTATCCACTATATCATTTAACTGCCCAACAATAGTACTACATAAGCCTTATCATGCTATCCTAATTATTACTATTATTATTGCTATTATCATTATCATAGTAGCTACTAGAATAGATCCTTATTCTAAAAAACTATTAGAAAAAGGATAGAATTAATGAAATATAAAATTAGATAAAATATAGTATAATTATTATTCTAAAATGAATTAGAACAATAAAATATAATAATAATTGCTGTGATCATTATTTATTTAAATATGTTGCTCATTAGTGGATTGATTCTTAAATTATAATTATTGAGTATTGATTTATTGCTGTTAATTATTAAAAATCAGAAATGGATAGATGATCTCATCAACAGGGGCATTTGCTCCAATGATACAGATGTTTTTAAATATATCCCAGATAATTTTTTCATACTTTATGAGATGCTACTTCCCTATGGTCGAAAGTTATACAAAGAAAAGAGGAACATTACTGCTAGAGGGAAGGCAAAGAAAATCTGTCTTATAGTTGTGTCAGCTGTCAGGTTTCTCAGCAGAAGACCTTTCATCCAAACTTTTTTATACTTCCACTTTTATTATATACATTATACTTATACTTTTAATACTTCAGATACAGGTTGGATTAGATGACCTTTGAGGATGCTTTCAAGTCTTAAGTTCCAAGATTCTGTGAATTTGTAGAACTCTATTTTTGAAACACTTCTACACTGATGAGATCAGAGGAAACAGCTCAGGAAAAAAATTTCAGGAAAATAAAGATTGCATAGATAATTTTATTTCACATGTGAAGTTTTAGAAATTTACTTATGGCAAAAAAATACAACAGAACCCATTTAAAATCTTTTATTTGGTCTACCTATTTCTCTGACTATTGACTCTCCTTAAAGCCATAGAATCATATCTTCATATGATGCATGGACAAAGAAGAGTGCATTAAAATGTAAAGCAAAGAAAAGAAAATCCATCCAATTCAAGAAAATTCATTAAGTACCCCTTAGGTGAAAGGCCCATGATTACATTGGTATAAAGAACACTCAGGAATCAAATTCCTTTTATCACTGCAGATCCATACCTGGCTCTAGAACTTGGCATCTCAGAGGGTCACCCAGAGTAATGCGACATTAAATGCTCTGCCCAGTGACACAGCCTGTACATATCAGAGGCAGCATTTAACTCCAGGTTGTCCTGCCTCCTGGGGCCACTTCTCTATTTCCTACGCCTTTCTGACTCTCCACCAATGAAATCTCATGTGTGATTTAAAAAATAAAGAAAGTATAAAACTCCATGCCAGGTACTGAATATAGAAAATCAAAATGAAAAATAGCTCCTGACTTCAAGGAAGGAAACAAGTATAAATCAGATGCCTACCACCTTTCAAACGCTGTATTAATTAAGCTCATTACAAAAATCTCATTTGATCCCCTAAAACTCCAAGAGATAAGTGCTTTTACTAATCCTGTGTTTTTATAGCGGAAGAAACTGAGGCAGACAAAGGAATTTGCACATTACTAGTATGGGATAATGTAAGCTTAAAAATCAATATACAATATCTCCAAGAATTATATTTAATAAGATTTATTAACAACTCCCTAAAGTTATTGGTGTAGGAATTGAGCCTCAAAAGAAGACAGAGACAATAAGAGATCAATGGAAGGAGGGAGAGAATTTAAGTGCTAAGAGAACTCTAAGCAAAGACATAGATGTGGGAATTGGGATACCAAGTTTAAGGAATGGCACATAGGCTAGTTGGGCAGCATCGTGTATAGAGCACTGGGTCTGGAGTCAAGAAGACTCATCTTCACAGTTCAAATCTGGCTGTAGACACTTACTCAAGTCACTTCACCTTGTTTGCCTCAGTTTCCTCATCTCTAAAATGAGCTGGAGAAGAAAATGGCCAACCGCTCCAGTATCTTTGCTAAGAAAATCCCCAGTGAGGCCATGAAGAGTTAGACATAATTGGCATGACTCAACAATAACAATAACGGGTAAAATAGTTTGGCTGGAAAATAGCGTCAGCCTGAATTACTATGGTGACCAGAGAGGAGATAAACACATAAAGAAGTTTCATAAATTAACAAAAGAAAAAGGAAAGAAAAAAGTTCCATAGAGAGAGCTCTAAGACTTCAAGAAAAAGTAGGTAGTTTCTACAAGTTTACAAACTTGGATAAAAAGAATAATTTGATAGTATCCAGAGAAATAGGTAGATTTTTGGAAGAGAAATAGAATAATTACTAATGAACAGACAGGAACAAAACCCAGCCCTTTATAAAGTAAATAATGCTTTTTATTTCCTGGGCATATTGTATGGGAGTTCAGTTTTGTTTCTCAGAGAAGCTGTGAAAGGTGGTATAGGTAGATTATTGAATGTAGAGTCAGAAGAGCTGAGACCCGTCCTTTCTTGGATGCCTGCTACCTGTATAATCTTGGGCAGGCCACTGAAACTTCCTAGCTGCCAGTTCCCTCATCTGTAAAATGATAGGATTGCAACTAAATGGTCTCAGAGGTCCCTCGTAGCCATATATCTTCAGTCTTCTGAAATGCTGAAGACGCCAGATTAAATTTCACACTCTGCCAGACATCAGTTTTGTGGTATATATTTCTTTTCATTTGGTCGAAATGGGGGAAAAAATGTCTACTTCAAATTGACTGTTTATGGAGAACTACTTCGAAGCAATTCAAATCTATTTGAGATTTATACGAAGCAAAATTTCAGCGTGGGTGATTGGTGTTAAAATCATCCTCCTGAAGGTTTAGCTTTGCTAAAGGACAAAAAGCTTTGGAGCTTTTCTTTTTGTTCCCCTGGGAATTAATCCTCCTCTTTTTCATCTGACCAAGGAAGGATTTTGAGATTATTAGAAAATCATATAAAATTATACCTTTTTTAAAACATCACCCCCAAAGAGCAGTGTCGACATTGGCATATAGAAACATCATTACCTAAAATTTCTAAAAAGGCACATTTCAGAAGCACTTGCAAACCCCTAACAAATAGAGACCCTAAAATTGTGGCAGATGTCTAATTATTATTGCAGTTTTACAAATAGACTTTTTATGGCTCGCAAAGACTATGAAATTGGTTCCATTAAGAGACCTTTCCTTTATTATTTTGTCAGAATATGCTGATTTATAAGCTATCTGCAGAAGCACATTGTATTCGAACTGTTCTCATCACAAACAGGGTTATACATCTTGTTCTCATAACTCTTCTCTCTCACCTCCTTCTTCCCCTCCCTCCCTTAATATCATTCCTTGGGGTGTTAGAGGCAGTAAATATCAACTCTGCCTCCTAAGATTTCAATAAAAAAAAAACTAGACATTTCTGAGAATACACCAGATAGTTAATGTAACCACAGCAAATTTATCGTAAATGCATACAGATCTTCTTGGTGAGGCAAGGCCAAATCGAACATCTGAAGTGGTATTTATAGACTGACATGATTAGAAATCTATATTATTTTAGCAAGATCCATCCTATTTGCTCCAGTTGTCAAGACTCCCCCCCCCACCTCTTTTTAAATTCAGCATTGTTCTATTGGTAACCAGATTTTTCATTTTAATCAAACACACTAAAGCAATTTAAATATGTTTAAAAGGAGAAAAGTGAATATCAGATTCACTAATAGATTTTGTGGGTTGGCCTCAGGGGTTTTTCTTTAACTCTTCTATTGTATACAAGGAAAAAATAAATACATTACAATAAAGTTCATCACTCTTAGACAGAAGAAGGTGGGGAATTGTATGCAAAATATACTACTACAAATATTCATGTGGGCTTTTTGAAATATCAGAAAAGCCAACTGAGGTATAGGAGATGGAGAGCTGATAGTCAGGAAGACCCAGATTTGAAATCTAGCTCTGATACTTTCTAGCTATGTGACCTTCAGTAAATTACTTCACCTCTTTCAAGCTCATTTTTCTCATCTCTAAAATGAGAAATTTGTACCAGATAAATTTAAGGTCTCTTATGCTCTAACTCTACAATGCTATGATGCAATTCATAGCTCCCATATCCTCATCTATAAAATTAGAGACTCTGACTAGAGCATTGTAATTTCCAGTCAATAAATGTGTTTTAAGCACTTTGATGGACCGGGTACTATGCTAGGTGTTAGGGATGCAAAGACAAAAAAGAAAAATCATTCTTGTCTTCAAGGAGTTGCATTCTTCTGAGGTCCCTTCTAACTCTAGATTTAATTCTATTATATTTAATCTATTATATTTAAATATAATAATAACTAGTATATATGTGCTTTATATTTGTGTGTGATAAAGGGATACAAAAACATTGCTCACAAGAGAATAGAAAACTATTAACAACCATATAAAAGAATGCTCAAACTCACTAATGACAAGAGAAATGTACATCAAAGACTGATGCTGAGATTTCACCTTAGTCTCTGCAAATTGACAAAGATGAAAAAAATCTAGGAAGTGTCAATGCTGGAAGGATTGTGGGAAGATAGGCACCTTCATGTAATGTTGGTAAAGCTAGGAAATCAACATATGTTTCTGAAAAGTAATCTTGAATTTATGCAAGGTAATTGACAAAAATTCACTGATTTTTTGAATCATAGATTTCTTTACTGGGCATATAACCCCAAAGAGGTCATTAGTGAAAACAAAATCCCTATAATACAAAAATATTTAGTTTGGCAGTTTTTGTGGTAAAAGAAACAAAGTGTGTAGTACATAAATGCTATGAACTATTACTGTTCTGTAAGAAAGGAAGAATATCAGTAAATTCAGAAAAGCCTAGAAAAACTGATACAAAATGAAGTTAGTAGAGCCAGGAAGGCACTATGCACAGTGGCTAAAATACAGTAGGAGAAAAAAAATATTAAAAAAAATGAATGGTATAAAATTAAAAATAACAATCATTATCCCCAAGAAGATATATGAAATGATATCCCAAATCCACAACTTTACTGGGAAGTTAGAAGTCCACGGATATGGAACTTTAAATACATTTCCAGATTTATCAATATAATAAGTTTTTTTTTTAATTTTAAAACTTTTAAAATCTTTTTCTTTTAAAAAAATTAATATGTGTTATATGTGATAGCTTTCTGGGCAGGGGAAGGAAAGAGCCACTGGGAGAAATTTTGGCAAGGTAAAAAGAAAATAATAGTGATAAAATATTTAAAATACAAATAAGCAAATAAAATACATTTCTAATGTGTCTTCTCCCAGAGCTACTTAAAGTCCTGCCGCATTTTGCTGTTTTTCTTCCTTCTTTCTTTTCCATCAAAAAATAGTTGAAGATAATGTGTATATAGTTAATTTCTGCTATTATTCAATCTATATCACCTCATATATGTTCTTCTGCAGTTTCTTTTATACATCTTAGTTACATTTTAATGGAAACATCATATTTAGTAAATAATATATAATAATGTATTAGGTCATTCTTCAATTATTACCCTTACAGACTTTTCTCCAGTTTTTTCATTAACAACTAGAGATGTTCTCATTGTGTGTGTGTGTGTGTATATATATACACAAATAGATCCTTTTATTTAATTTTTAGTAATTTTGGAATAAAGAAATAGTGATAAAATCTCTGAGCCAAAAGATATGGCATATTAAATCTTTTTTACATAAATTTGTGCCTGACTGCCTTCTGAAACCTCTTCTTTTGCAATAGATTAAAAAAAATCTCAAGTGTAGGATTTTACATTTATCTCTATTAGACTATATATCTCATTAAGTTTAGTTCACCATGCTTATTTTGAGATCTCCTTTGTTCCTGATTCCTGAAAGCTTTGGCAACTTCACACTTTCCCCCCACCCCCTTTATATTCTGTTCTGTGTCTTTCTCCTTTGAGAGCAAACCTCCCAAGGCTAGACCTCAAAGCTGTTTCAGCCTCCTCTTACATTGAGGAGTTCACTTTTCACTAGATTAAGTGACTTATGAGGAGACAAAAATGGTCCTACCTTCATGAAAGTCCTCTTTTCTTCAGGTCTGTTGTAGCCCTCCCTCCTTCCATTCTGGAACTCTGCCAGAATTTCCATGGTTTTTAATTCCCGAGCTGATCATTGATATAGTTCATTCAGTCTCCTAGGCAGGCCGTGGTTCTATTTTCCTGTACCTCAACCTCTGCCTAGGAGGAATGAGATTAGGCATAATTGTATTTTTACTTATAGCCATAGCACATTGGGGCAAAGACTAGAACTAGAGGCAGTGGGGGAGACTGCAGGAACAACAAGCAAATGGTTGAGTATATCCCAATCACAAACCTGGAAATCAAGGTGTGCTCCCCCATTAGAGTGCAGTAAGCCCTTCAGGGAAGGGTTACTGAGCAAGCAAATAAGTAATTAGTGATTATATTTCTCTGATGTTAACTCATCAATTTGTTACCTCATTAGGCTAGCTGCAGGAAACAACTGCTATTACCTCAATTCTTGATCTTCATTCTTACTGGGGATCAATTTTGAATATTTGAAAGGATTAGAGGAAATCTCAAGTTCTCCATTATCTGCTTTAAAAAAATCTTATTGATTGTATTGTTAATGGATAAAAGGTAAGAGCTATTTGGTAAAATTTTGCCCCTTTTCTTGATTTGCTTATTTGCTTATTTTTTTGATGAAATTTATAGAAATAAAAGAGGGAAAATGTCTTCCAACAGTAATGAATTCAAAGAATTCAAACAATCAGTATAAAAAACAAAAAAACTAGTCACTCTATCCTATTAGTTGATAGTATCTTAATGCAGTAAAAATTAAAATGTAATTATCCCTCTATAATCTCAAACTAGGAATATTGAATTTTGTTCTGGTGTCACATTTTAGTTGACATTGGCAAAACTGGCTGAACAAATTGTGGTATCTGCTGGTGATGGGATGCTATGGTGCTGAAAGGAATAATGAACTGGAGGAACTCCATGTGAACTGGAACAACCTCCAGGAATTGATGCAGAGAGAAAGGAGGACCAGGAGAACATTATACACAGAGACAGATACACTTTGGCACAATTGAGTGTAATGGACTTCTCTACTAGCAGCAATGCAATGACCCAGGACAATTCTGAGGGATTAATGAGAAAGAACACTATCCACATCCAGAGAAAGAACTGTGGGAGCAGAAACACAGAAGAAAAATAACTGCTTGATTGCATGGGTTGAGGGGGATATAAATGGGGATGTAGACTCTAAGCAATCACCCCATGGAAATATTATTAATATGGAAATAGGTCTTGATCAATGACACATGTAAAACCCAGTGGAATTGTTCATTGGCTATAGGAGGGGAGGTAGGAGGAGGGGAGGGAAAGAACATGAATCATGGAATCATGGGAAAATATTCTTATTAATTAATTAATCAATTAGAAATTTTCAAAGACATTTCCAAAACTAAAGCCGATCTGGAGAATAAGCCAAAAACATGAGAAAGTTGAAATTGTGTTGAAATTGGAATCTAAAGAGATGGATTCAAATGCCAGCAACCCTAAAAAAACCTACTTCTTCTTAGTTTACTCATCTTTAAAATGAAAGGCTTGTACTAGATGATCAGTAAGTTCTTCATTGTCTATCTTACTATCTGTATGACCTTCAGTTAGATGAACTGGAAATATTTAGCTGAAAGAAAATTTATGAGTTACTGAATAATTACCTCCAAGTATTAGAAGTTATATGTAAGAAGGAAATGTTACTAGGTAAATGTTTCAAGTAGAAAAAATCAAGGCTCTACTTAGATAATAAGGGACAAATAACAGGAACCATGAATATAAGGGTTTTAGAATGAATATGAAGGTAATTAGACAGCATATATACCATGAAAAGGTTGAAATCTTTTAAGATTTTAGTTCAAAAGATGATGGATTAGAGGCAACCCAGATAAACTCTCCCAACATTCCCCTCTAAATAATGTTAAAATAATACCCTCAAGTAAAATTTTGGAGCAGCAAAAACAAGAAAAGTTCAAATGAGACATTTTTTCCAAACTGAAAAAAATTTAAGAGGTCAACAGGAAAAGTTTGTGACCCCAGGATAAAGACCTGTCTAGAACCATTCACATGACAGTAACTTTGGGAGCTCTCAGCCCAGAAACAGTAAGGGGTTTGGTCAACTGGTCAGAAAGAGATTGCAGGGGACCCTTTGCTAGCAATGGTTACAGCTGGTACTAACTGGAGACTCTTTTGTCCATAAGCTAGTCTGGGTCCAAGTTCTTTTCTTTTCTTTCTTTTTTTATTTTAATAACAAATTTCCACATGAGTTTTAAAAATTATATGATCTATATTGTCTCCTTCCCCTCTGCCCTCCCAGAGCTGGTAAGCAATTCAATCTGGGTTATACATGTATTATCACACAAAACATGTTTCCATGTTTTCCGTTTTTGTAAGTGAATAATCTTATAAAACCAAAACTCTAAAACATATACCCAAATAAACAAGTGATAAATCATATACTTCCATTTACATTCTTACTCCAACAGTTGTTTCTCCAGAAGTGGATGACATTGTTTTTCATAAGTCCCTCAGAATTGTTCTGGATCATTGCATTGCTATTAGTAGCTAAGTCTATCATATTTGTCCATTCCACAATATTGCTGTTACTGTGTACAATGTTCTCCTGGTTCTGCTCCTTTCAATTTGTATCAGTTCATCTAGGTCTTTCCAACTCTTTCTGAAATCATTCTGCTCATCATTCCTCATAGAAAAATAGTATTCCATCACTGTCATCTATCACAATTTTTTCAGCCATTCCCCAATTGAGGGACATTCCTTTAGTTTCCAATTCTTTGATAGCAGGTCAAATTCTAAGGCAAAGAGAAGCTCTAGCATTGTGAGTACATCAACCAGGAAAGGTGGGAGTGTAGACTAGAAGAGCAGTGACTACATCTCTCCTAGCATCACACCACCTTGGAAACACTCCAAACTTGCAGAATCCCAGAACCACCTCTAAAAATGACAGCATGAAAAACCCTGAAACAGGTGATATTATTTCTCTATAACCAGAAGAGCAAAGCCCAAATTAAATATAAAGTTCAAAATCAATAATTAGTCTAGGAAAAAAAGCAAACAACAAAAAAAGAACTTGCGCATAAAAGATTATGGTGGCAGGGAATACCAAAAATAAACTCAAAAGATAGCAACAATGTAAAAAACAGTTACCAAAAAGAGCCTCAAAGCAAAATGATAATTCAACCCATATACAACAAGAATTGCTAAAAGACTTAAGGAAAGAGATGAATGGTAAAGGAAAATTGAGAAAAGAAATGGGCATTATACAAGAAAATTATAAAAAGAATTCACATCTCAATAAAAGAGGTTTTGAAGAAAATATCTTAAAAAAGAAAAAGTGTTTTAACTATAAAAGAGGCGGAAAAATTTGCTGATGAAAAGAACTTTATAAAAGGTAGAAGAGGCCAAATGGAAAAAGGAGTACAAAATGTATAAAACAAAGAACTTCTTAAAAATCAGAATTGGCCAAATGGAAAAAAATAGCACAAAATATCACTGAAGAAAATACTTTCTCAAAAATTAGAATGAGAATTGAAGCTAATGAATCCATGAGACATCAAGAAACAAAATAAAGTCAAAACAATAAAAAATAAAACAGAAAAAACTCAATCTCACCAGAAGAACAACTGACCCAGAAAATAGATTAAAGGGATATTTTTAAGAACTATTGGACAGGGGGTAGCTGGGTGGCTCAAAGGATTGAGAACCAGGCCTGGACATGACAGGTCCTGGGTCCAAATCTGACCCCAGGTACTTCCTACCTGTGTGACCTCAGATACTCCCTAGTTGTGTGACTAGGCAAATCGCTTAACTCCCATTGCCTAGTCCTTACCACTCTTCTACCTTGGAATGAATACATAGTATTGATTCTAAGGTGAAAGGTAAGGGCTTAAAAAATAAAATTAAAAAAAACTATTGGACAAACTGAAAGGCATAAAAAAAACTAGACATTATAATTCAAGAAATTATCAAGCAAAACTACCTAGAACTGGAGGATTAACCAGAAATGGAAAGAATCTACCAAACAGCTCCTGAAAGAGATCCCCAAATGAACTTCCTGGAAATATTACAGCTACATTCCAGAGCTCCTAAGTTAAAGAGAAAATACTTTTAGCAGTCATAAACAAATAATTCAAATAATATGGAGTCACTGTTCAGATCAAATAAGATGAAAAGACATCCATATTAAAGGAAGAGAAGGCTCTGAATATGATATTGTGAAAAAAGAAGGGAGGTAGGAATATAACCAAGAATAAGCTACCCAGCAAAATTAAATATAATCTTTGACAGGGGGAAATGGGGGGGAAATGGATATTTAATGAAACTGAGGCCTTTCAAAAAGACTAGAGCTGAATAAAAAGTTTAACATTCAAATACAAGGCTCAAAAGGAGCATAAAAAGGTAAACATGAAAGAGTAATCATAAGAATCTCAAAGTTAAACTATTTTTGAGGAGGGACAGGATAAAAAAGAGAGAGAAAAAGAAGAAACAGAAGAAAATAGAAATGAGAAAAAATATCATAATCATAACTGTGAATATAAATGGAATGAGATCATCCATAAAACAAACAGAAAGAAGAATAGATTAGAAACCAGAATCAAACAATATATTGTTTACAAGAGACACACTTGAAAATACAGAGTTAAAATAAAGGGTTGGAACAAAATCTAATGTGCTTCAGGTAAATTTTTTTAAAAAGCTGATAAAGCAAAAGTGCAAATAGACCCTATTAAAAAGGACAATCAGGGAAAGTATATTTTGCTTAAAGGTATCACAGACAATGAAGTAATATCAAAAACATTTTTGGATAGCAAGTCTTTTTCTGATAAAGGTCTCATTTTCAAACATCTACTGAGTACAGAACTGAATCAAATTTATAAAATAAAAGACATTTACCAATTGATAAATGATCAAAAGATATTAACAGACAGTTTTCAGAACACATCAAAGCTATTTTAGTCATATAAAAATGCTCTAAGTAACTATTTATTAGGAAAATGCAAATTAAAATGATTCTTAATTACCAACCACTTCACATCTACCAAAAATGACAAGTACTGGAGGGAATGAGGGAAAAATAGGTAATCTAATGAACTATTTGGTGGAGTAGTGAATTAGTCCAACTATTTTGGAGAGGAATTTCTACCTAGTACCAAAGGTTATACAATTGTTCATACTCTTTGACCCAGTAGTGCCACTACTAGATGTATATCCTAAAGATATCAAAGAAAAAGGGAAAAAATCTATTTGTCCAAAAATGTTTTTAGCAGCTCTTGTGCTGACAAAGAATTGGAAATTGAGTGGATGATCAGCAATTGGAGAATGACTGAACAGGTACTATTGGCTGTGGAATATGATTTAAGGGAAGTAATTTCAGAAGAGAAAAAAAAGATGATAAGATCTATATGAACTGATGCAAAGTGAAGTGGGAGATCATTTTGCACAAATAATAGCAAAGTTGTAATAATGAACAACTGTGAAAGACTTGGCTATGATATGGGGTACAGGTTTCCCTTGGATACACCAAACTCTAGAAGTGTTTTGGGTCAAAAAGAAAGCAGGAAAATTCTTTTCCTTCCTTGCATTCTTGACTGCTGAGGAAAAGTTGGTCCTGGGCATCAGAGACCCACCATAAGGAAGACCCCTGAGAGAAATATTCCCTTTGAATTCTCCCCTAGATTTTGAAATGGACACAGATCTACATCTCCTGGTTATGCTCTAATACCATTGGGCTGTATCTAGGACATCTATTCCTAAACTATTCCCCTAAACTATTCCCAGTCACCCACTACCTGTGTCTTCAGGACACAAAACATCACTCTAGCCCTGGTCAGACGACAAACATCCCCCACTTCTGCCTAACCAATCTATCTATTCTAGGAGGCAGTATGCCACTTGCACACTGTCCTCCCAGCCATTTAAACATGAATAAATTTCTCTTTTTACTTTTAAGCTAAGCTTTGGAGTCTTACATTCTTACAAAGGGTACCTGTCCTGAAGCTGGCATCCTCCTCAAGTTCCCCTGTAACAGTTATTCTGATCAGTACAATGTTCCATGACAATTCTAAAGCATTCATGATGAAAAATTCTATTCACTTCCAGAAAGAGAACTGATGAACTCAGTGCAAATTAAAATATGATTTGCTTGTTTTCTTTATTTTTCTTACTTTTAAGAAGTACATCTAATATTAAACTATTTTACATGATTTTACACATGTAACTGATATTGCATTGTCTTCTCACTGGATGGTTGAAGGGGTGAAAGATAGGGGAAAAATTTGAAACTCAGAATTTATAAAGAAAATATTGCTTTAAATAAATAAATAATTTAAAAAGTAAAGCCATTTTAAACTATTGATAATTAATCAAAATTGGAGTGGTTTCAAACCTCTCTGTAAATATGCAAAATTTTGAGTAAACTCATTTTTACTTTTTAAAGGAAATGAGCCTTTGTTCTCCTTCACATTGGAAAAAGTCAGGAAAGTAACTTAGCACCAGGAGGTACCCTTTGGGTTTACCTACCCAAAGCATTTTTATGGGGCAAGAAAAAGACTTAAAATTTTGTTATTGTTGTTTGTTCATTTTTAATTTGGGAACTCTTAATGGCAAAGCATTTGGTTGATTATTGTCAGTTATTGTTTATGGTCTTCTTGGAAGAGAATATTTGGGTCATGTACTGAATGATCACAGGGAGTTAGGGAAAGATCTCTCACTAAAGTTGAATTGTAAGTCTTTAAGAAAAAGACTCAGTCTAAAAATCCATTGGTTTGCTGGGACTGCCCAGCTCTTCCCTTTCCTACCTGCAATATAGCCAAGTCTTAGAACCAAGGCTCAGGGAAAGCAGAACAGAGGAGGCTATTATCCTAAACACGCCTTTTGAAAGAGCATAATATAACACTACTGGATTTGAGAATTACAATCAAGCCTGAGGCTAGTGGTAGTGGAGACTACAACTGCCCAGACTCAAGGATAAATCCTGACCTTGATGAAGTCTGTAAATGATATACAGATCTAGATAAGGGAAAGCAGTGAGAAGATTTAGGGAACTGAAAAAGTGAAAACATGAGCAAAAGTAGCCAGGACTCTGGGATTTAGGCTATTTGTACTATCTAGGAGGCTGTATGGCTGAACTCACTCTGAGACAACAGCATATAAAGTGGTAATTCTCTATTTTTATCTCTATGAATATCTATTTTCTTCCCTTGAGATCCCTCAGGGAAAGTCCATTCATCTTTCTTTGTTTTTAAACATTTACTTTTTCTTTATAAATGTTGGTAACCAGTATTTGATTCTGAAAATAAATATTCCCCAATTTTGTGGTTGTGCTCAAAATTAAAAAAAAAGAAATAAAAATAAACATTGTTAACCACAGGTATTTGCTAGTTTGGGCTTACTTATTAGAAATGAAGCTGGAAGGAGGCAATTGAGGAAATAAATACTCAGGGAAGAAAGAAATAGTCTAATGGATTTTGCCAGAGGACTTTCTAACTTGGGGCGCAGAGCTCAAAAAAAGATAAGGGAAATTAAAGATTCGTTTGCTACAATTTCCCAAAGCCAAGTGATAATATTTATACTAGGAAATCCATGTAGGCAATGACTGGAGAAAGAGATAATAATAATGATAATAATATCATTTATATAATATTACATGCCAGGCACTGTGTTAAGCGCTTTACAATTATTATCTCATTTAATCCTCACAATGATCCCAAGAACTATATTCTGCCATTATCGGGGTTTAACAGATTAAGAAACTGAGGTAGATGGAGGTTAAGTCACTTGCCCAGGGTCAGACAACTACTGAAGTTGGAAGTTGAATTTTAACTCAAGTCTTCCTGACTGACTCTAGGTCTGGTGCTCTATCCACTGCCCCCCTAGGAGCCCCAAAATGACTGAAAAAAATCTTGTGTACTTCCCCATGGAACCATTGCTATGGAAGAGAAATGTAAAGAAGGGCATCACTTTGCCCCAATTATATATACTTTATTAGAGATCAAAGAAGGTCACTCACACATAGTTTGAAAAAGAAAAGATGGGAATGAAATGGATCCTTCAATTCATAGAAGTATCTCCATGTTAAGAGTTTAAACTAATGAAGATACCCATGTAGGAGTCCCTATAAATGAAAAAAGTAATCAGGAGGCTATATTGAAAAGTGTGGTATTACAAAAATAAGGAGAGGCAAAGAGTGTTATGTTCCAAGGCAGAGAGGAGAAAAAAGTCAGTGAATTACTGAATCCAGGAAGAAACTGTCTTCAAATCTGGACTCAGACACTTAATAGCTGGGTGACTGTGGGCAAGTCACTTAACTTTTGTTTGTCTTAATACAATGGAGAAGGAAATGGTAAAAAGACTCTAATATCTTTACTCATGGATAATATTGGGTGCCATGGTCCAAAGGGTCTATATAACAGCTATATAACAACAAATCTCCAATGCCCAGAAACATAGATAGCCCTAAGCTAAGAAAGAAGATAGAAGTTCCCTGTCTCTTCTTTAGTTTTATATTTTTTTTTCAAAACTACAACATACATAGAAACTACCTGACACATCTGCCTTCCTAAGATAGAGATTTATTAAGTGTTCTCATTTCTTTTCCTCCCTTTGTTCTCCCTCAATCTCTCCACCCCTTCTCTATTCCTGACTCTCTGTACTTCCCAACATCTAATATTTCTAACAATCATGAGATATATTTTTTGAATTGAATTTCACCACAAAGCCTCCTTTAAAGGATTCTTTACTCTAAATTCATTTCACTGTAATATACTATATGGGCTCTAGAGAATTTCTTTTTCTACATCTACATAAACAAAATCAATTATAAATCAAGGACTAAGCCTTATTGTGGAATATTAAAAGAGTACATAGAGTACATTTTTGCCAGATATTTTCTGACTCTGACTTTACCTTGAAAAAGTTCCCTAAGGATTTTAATTCTTTTTTTTGTTTTGTTTTTTAATAGTGAGGTTTTATTTTTTTCAGAATTTACAATTTACAATTCGTACAATAAGCCTTCCAACCTGATTTTAGCCTTCTCCATTTAATTCTTCCTTTTGATGACTAAGAGTTTTTTCAGAAAAGACTCTATACATATTTGCTTTGCTTGGATAGAATAGATAAGGTGGGTTGGATTAAATGGAGTCTCTGTCTTTTTAGGGAGAAGATTACTGGAGTCACAGAGAAGTCCTATCTAATCTTCCTATGACTATTTCCTTTCACAACCTCCTAAATATCCACTCCAGGCCAATTAAATACTAATAAAAAATTTTAAAAATCATTCAAGGACCATGTTAGTTGTTTCAGTGTCCCTCTTCCCCAAAACTATTAATATTACATTAAGGAACATGCCAATAACAATTTCAATTGAAGACTTTAAGACTTTCTAATCAAGAAGAAATCAGGAGATAGAGTTATTGGAAGACCTGCAAGACTTTAAGATCAGGAACCTAGGGAAGGGTAAAAAGTGCCAAGAACCTATGAACTTTGGCAAGAATTCAAATATGAGGGAGGTCAGGAGCCTCCACAAAGGGTGTACAAATCTCATTTGATAATTATAGGATTTATATTATTATTAATCCAGGATTGATTTACTGATAGATACAACAATAGAAAATTTTGTTTTGAGATGAATACTCACTAACAGCATTTTTCATTGCCATGCAGAATTTCCAATACAAAGTCCAAATGTAAAAGGAATTCCTAAGAGATGATGATGTCCTTCAGCTTACATCTTATTGTGGATGACATTACAGGAAACATCCATCGTCCTCAAAAGAATTTGGCCTGCCTCTATAGGAAGAAGCAAATAGATCCAAAATGCCTGTTATTTATATTATGATTTACCATTAGGTAGACAGCCAATAGAGCTGGCCTCTCAGGGCATTTATCTTGGAGAAGCATTGAAAATGAGCAATTATCTGGGACTAGAATAGAGGAAATAAAGCATCCTGGACTGAATTTTGGAATTTGTGCAGTGTTGTTAATTGCCCCAAGCTTCTCCCTGAAACAAAGGTACCTCTTTTAAATACCAGTATCCTTCTGGTGATGCTATATGTTTATTCAACATAGAATGTCAAAGTGTCCAATGAATTATAATTATAACTCACCTAAAAACAAAGGAGAGATATGGTGGAGGCAAATAGTACACAGTAGGTAACCCAGAAAGAAGCATACATCAAAGGATATATATATATATATATATATATATATATATATATATATATATATATATACATGTAATGGGGGAAAGGAAGTGAACTGGTTATTTAATAAAATCAATAGCTAATTATCTTATTTTAGGTTTAGTTATATCCAGAACACCAAGGTTCAGTAAAGGAAATAGAGACGACACAATAAAACAAACAAATTAATTAATTAATTAAAAGCAAACCAGTTTTATTAAAGAGATATTCTCACAATAAATATACACTACCAGGAAGGAGGGAAATAGATCAGGCATAGTGAGTCAGGTAAGTGGGTACCCCAATAGGGCACCATGTTGAATTGGGTATTAAGTATATATTCAGGATACTCAATGGACTTAGATATGGGTACTGATATGCTCTATATAAATCCTAATCGTTCAGACCTCATAACCTGTGCTGTATTCAACTCCTCATTATCTCTTACCCCACTTAGCTTATCCTTTGGCAAAATTATGTTTTTACTTTCACAGTTTCTCTCACATATATCCTTTTCTCTATCACCTTTTGCCTATACTACTGCCAGAGCCTTCAAACTGTCTACCCTATCTCCATCTCTACCCACATCAATTCATTCTCCACAAAGCTGCCAAGTTGGTTTTTCTAAAATGTAGGAAATCTAGTGGTTTGATGTTTAAAGTCCTTCATCGTGTTACTCTACCTTTATAATCTTCTTATACTTGACCCTCACTCTCCAAACACTCTAGAATGCAAAAAAAAAATGGTGGATCCATCTCCCACTTTGCAATAGATATACTTCACATGTAGAATATTCTGCTCCCTCGTGTCAACATTTTAGCTTTTCTGGATTCCTTCGTGACTCAGCCAACTTTTGCAAGACACTCTTTCACAGTCCCTCCAATTCCAAATATCTCTTCTTTCACATTGCCTTCTATCTGCTCTGTATATAGCTTTCCTATACTTAATCCTGTGCATCTTGTCTTCCCCCAACAAAAATGTAAGCTTCTTGAAGACAGGAATTATTAAAAAAATTTTTTTGTCTGTTTTCTCTGTTGTATTGAGTTAACCCTTCATTTAGCCTCTTTTCTACAATTAGAAATGCATATATTAGTAGGTCCTCATAATATGGGGAGAATCACAACAAGGAAATAAGGCACTGTCTAATGAAAAAAAAATGTTTTTTAGACTTCCATGCTTATTCTTCTTGTCTTCAAATCAGAAATCTATTTGTGCTTCTTTTCCTTTCTTTTCTTTCTTGTTCCTCTCTCATCTGGACTACTGTTATACCCTCCCAAGCAAGCATGAACACAAAAACAATTTTTTCCATTGTAGGAGGATAAAATTTACGCATTATGTGCAGGAGTATCTGAGCTTAGTTGTTCAGTTTAGGATACCGAACTATGTGAGATAGACAGAAGAAGGAATGTGACCTCAGCTTTCAGTGAGTATAAGATGAGATGGGATAGTTCAACTGACATATATAAAATATCTAATCTATATGCGGTATTATGTTCTACCCTGGAGATTCAAAGCCCTTACATTCAAGGAATTTTCACTATCCCAGGAAGAGAGAGACAGAAACAGAGAGAGACATAGAGAGAGATACATATATAGATACACAGACAGATGATAGATACATAGAAATATAGCTACATAGATAGATACATTGACAGACAGATGAATGAATGAGTATGAAAATGGATGAATGAGTAGTGTAAATCAATTCTTTTTTTTTAAAACCCTTCCTTTCTCTCTTAGAATCAATACTTCCAAAGCAGAAGAGCAGTAAGGGCTAGACAATGGGGATTACATGACTTGCTCAGTGTTTTAACCCTAGGAAATGTCTGAGGCAAGATTTGAACCCAAGATCTCCCATTATCTATGATCCTGGCTCTCAATCCATTGAGTAACCTAGCTGTCCCTAACCAGTTTTCCATGATCTGACCACTTACAGAAGTTTAATCTTAAGAAACATAGAGATAGATTGTGCTCTTTAATTATTTGGAAACTCTACTTTTGCGAAAGAATTAGATATTAAATTCATAATAAAGAGAGCTTCAGTGTCAGAAATGCCCATGCAAATAGATATTGATACACACATATTATATGCTAGCTGGGGAGTAGTTCCAGGTAAAGGATTAAAAATATACCTACATGTGTTGGTGCGTATTATTCAGCAGTGTATGACATTTCCTTAAATAACTGAAAAAATGATCTTTGATCTTCGTGCACCAAATCTTCTTTTTGATAAACTAAACAGAAAGTGATAAATAAAGCTGTACTATAAAATTGGTATGGCTATAGACTGGATTAGATGGTCACTTAGAACTTCACTTAGAACTTTTCCTATTCTCCAATTCTTAAAATTTAGCAAAGTTTAGATCAAGATGTATTAAAATTATATTGTGCTCCTGATTACCTATAGAGTGAAAGGAGGAGGAGGACATTAGAAAGAAAAAGAGTTTGAGTTGACTGTATTGGCCCTTTATGTTGTATTGTTTTTCATTTAATCAGTCAATAAATATTTATTATGTACCTACTATACGTCAGGCACTATGCTAAGTGTAGGGATACAACTAGAACAAAATTTTAAAAATAATCTCAATGTGATACCATAAGGTTCTCATTTGTTACAAAAACTCTAAGCCCCAAACAGTTCGCCATGTCGGGGGTTTGGGTGGGGGGAAGAAGCAGAAAAAAAATCAACTTTTTATGGATACCTCGATTTTTATTAAATATTCTAGTTTCCATTAGATCTATTGCTTGGAGTGTTTTAACACTGAAACACAGAGGCCAGTAATTATTTTAATGACTGGATTGTTTATCAAGATGAGGGAATCATAAAGCTACTTGTCTACATAATCATAAGAATTTGGTGAATAATTGTCTGAAATCATTTAGTTACATATTCCCCTGAATTAAGAAGAATAGCCTAACTTACAGCTAAAGCTATCATCTTTAATTTTTTTAAACAAAGAATTGGTACCCTATTGGTGATTTTACAGTTCACACACACACACACACACACACACACACACACACACACAATTCATCCTGATTGGACATATCACTTACTGATAAGGATCAAAGTCACCTTTCCTCTTTTTTCCTTCCTTGTATTGTGTATTTGGTAAATGTTCTGCCCATAATTTTAGTCAGTTTTATGTTTTGCTGCTGACAAAAAAATTAATAAGAGCAAGTCATAAAGGCAAAATTCACATACAAAATTTTAAATGTATAATTGCCTGGTTTTTTAAAAAAAGTATACTGTTTGACAAATTAAACCAAAGGTGTTTTGATTTTTAATATGTGTTCCATCAAGAACAATGGATTTTGTCTTTAGATGGGTATCACAGATAAGCTAATGTTAATTGCTTCTCACATACTCTACCTATATTTTTTTGGACTCTGAGTTACCATTGAATGTAACTCCCAGAGTAATACCTTCCAACTAAACAATATAGAATACATCGACCTTGCTGTCATGTCACGCTTTGAAATAAGTATTTCCAAAGCAATATTTCTATAGGGAGAATAAGTTCAGATAGTTCAAGAGTTCATAGTAAACATACTTCATAGTTCCTTCCTAGATGAAAAAAGAAGGCTTAGTGAAGGAAAATGCTTGATTCTGGATTCCACTGGGACCATGCTACATGCACTGGGGACTAAAGCCATTTGACCCGTGTCTCCTTTAAGCTCTCCTCCATTGGCTTATACTGCTAAGTGATTTAACTTACTGAGATGGAATTTTATATAAAAAATAAATCACATTCACTGGCTTTCAGACAGATAGGCAAAAGCATTTAGCTATTTATTGATAAGAAATGGAAATCTTATTTTTCAAAATTTTCTTTGTTTTTTTTATTCATGAATATTCTATGGGAAAAATCATTCTGAAAGCCATATTAAAAAGAGATTCTGGGTGGCCTATAGATGTTAACAACATGAAGAAGAATCTCTTCCTAGTCATGTTTATTGCCTTACCTTATCCTCAAAATCTATTCTTTCAGGCTATGATTCATTTGACTGAATGGCTGACAGTTCTCCCAAAGAAAAATGGCATGCCTGTCTCATCGTGATGCACTCACTGGAATGCTGTTTGAAGAGACTTGGTGAACTGTGTTACAGTTTTGGCATATTCATAATAGAAATAATAACATGAGTTTGATCCAATTCAATGAATACTTATTAAGTAAGTGCTGTATGCAGAATACTGTGCTATGTTCCAAGGATGCCTAAAAATTTAAAAAGTATTAAGTCCCAGCATTTAGGAAGAGAGGGGAAAAGGAGGGGAGGAAAGAGGGGAGTAGGGAAGAAGGGAATCATATACAAAACAATACCTAAAGGGCTAGGAATGGACTTGAGATTTCATTGATTTTAAGAACTCAGGAGTGAGCAAACTCCTACCAATGCAGGTTGCTATATTCTCTCTAACATATAGTTTTCAAAGGATGCCTAGAGGATTGAGAGGTTAACAACCAGGGTGATTCAACAAATATGTTGATGGAATATAAACAAAACCCAGAGTCAGCTCTCTACATACTAATAAGTAGGAGGATCAAGAAGTCTATACATTATAATTTTTTACAATGAAAGGTATATATATTTTGTCATAGTTGCTGTTACTTTGCTTTTTATACTTTTTCTTTACAAAAGCATTAAAGCAAAAAGGCTGGAAAATTAGCCAAGTGGAATAATTTTTTAGGCATTCATGTCCTTAGATGGAGGAATGGCACAATCAATAGAGAGCTGGGTCCAGAGTCAGGAAATGTGATTTTCAATTTGACATTAAACTTTTATTAGTTGTGTTACCCTAGTTAAGTCATTTTACTACTATCTGCCGATGGGTGTAATAAATAGGAATAATATGGAAATAGGTTTTCCTATATGAGTATGGGAAAATATATTATATGAGTAATACGACATATAAACCAGTGGAATCGCTTGTCAGCTCTGGGAGAGGGGAGGGAAGAAGGGAGGAATAGAACATGAATCATGTAACCATTGAAAAATATCCCCCCAAAACAAATTAATGTGAAAATAAATAAAAAATAAAATAAAATTAGTGCAATAATAGCACCAACCTTGCAGAATCAAATGAAATAACATACAAGTTCTTTGCAAAGTTCCGGATACATAGCAACAGCTTAACAAATGCTTCCTACCTTCTTCCCTCCCTCCCTTCCTCATTTTCTTCTCCTTCCTTCCTTTTTTCTTCATTCATCTTTCTTTTTTCTCATTCCCCCTTCCCTACTTTCCTCCTTTCTCCCTTCCTTTTTCTCTCTCACTCTTTCCCTTCTTTCCTTCCTTCTCTCTTTTCCTTCCTTCTTCCTTCTCTCCCTTTCTACCTTCCTTTCTCTCTTTCATCCTTCTTTTCTTCCTTTCATTCTTATTTCCTTCCTTCCCTCTGAAGTGTATTTTGAAACTTCTTTGTACTGCCCATGATGCTAAGTGGAAAATATAAATTAAGTACATGATCAGTTTCCAACTGGCGAAGTTTGCAAAAATCCATCCAGTCTTTGAGTAACATTATTGATTTCAAACGGCTAAGGAAGTCATCTTATAGCCAAAAGCTAAAATAAATCTGTTTCTGTCAGCTTTCTTCATGAGTTTAAGATGAATAACTTCTGCATGACACTCTGAGATCACAGTTTGTGAAGGTAGGTCAATTTGCATTTGTCTAAAATAGGTCAGTAAGTGATCAGAATGTTTGTAGTTCATTAAATGAACATTCTGTGAAGTGAAGTGGGAACAAATGGATTTGGTTTAATATCATTTCTTTCAGAGGCATTGTTGTAGAAGGAGAAATGAATGCACTGTTCCTACAGCATGAAGACCTGGATTCAAATCATTCAATTTCTGCCATTTACTAAATGGGGTACTTCAGGAAAATAATTTCTCTCCTCTGGACTTCAATTTTCTCATGGCAAGAAATTGGAGGGATGGACTATATGTCCTCTGTAGTTTCTTGTCACTCTAGGCCTATTACCTTGGGGGTTCACTGAAATATATAATTTAATAAATGGAAAGACCTGTGTATCCTTTCAAGGGAATAATTTCCTGCCATTTGCCTTATGGCTAAATTTGGTCACAAAATTTGGGAAAAGCATGAAATTGTTAGATGCATTGGAAAAGTGTTCAACAAAATTATAAAACTATGCATGTTACATTTGCCAATGCACACACATGTTGCGAGCACATTTTGTGAGGAAAAATCAATAGAACCATCAAAAAAGATTTAAGAAAATCTGAGCACTTCTCAGAATGGCTCATATGTACAAACAAAAAATCTTTTTCAATTTCTGACTGGAAAAACCCCGTTGACAAGAATGTTTAATTTAACACAGCATGATTGTCAAGGCTTTTAAGGATTTTAAAATTATGAAGAACATTTTGAAAACATATGTTCTGATATATGTCATGGTGAAAAGAGAGGAAAATTAGTAAGAAGGCATCATGGCTGGGAATAAAAGTGAGAGGAACACAAGAAAGAATATATTTTCCTTGGAATAAATGGAATTCCTCTTCCAACATCAATCCCATGAAAATTAAACATATTTGAAAAGTATTTCCAAACGATCGCTTCCATTATTGTTATTCAGCTGTCTCAGTTGAGTCAGACTCTTTTTGATGCCAAACAAGGTTTTTTTGGCAAAGATACTATAATGGTTTTCCATTTTCTTCTCCAGCTCATTTTACAGATAAAGAAACTAGGGCAAACAAGGATAAGTGACTTGCCCATGGTAAAACAGCTAGTAAGTTTCTGAGTCCAGACTCGGACTTCTGGAGGAAGACGTCTTCTTGATTTTTCAAGCCCACCACTATAGCCATTGTACTACCTACTCTCCCACAGGGATCAAATATGAGGATCAAAAGAAAGATACTACCTTCATATTCGTTTCCTATACTGCTATTTCACTCATATATTTTTGTCAATATGATTTTTAATTATCATTTTCTGACATTTTGAGATCCATGTTCCCTCCCTTCCTTCCATTCTACACTCTTCCCCAAGATAGCAGTTAATAAGATATACTATATATCAATAATATGGAAATAGGTCTTGATAAATGATACATGTAAAACCCAGTGGAATTGTGCATCGGCTATGGGTAGCGTGGGTGGGATTTGGGGGAGAAGGAAAGAACAAGAATCATGTAACCATGGAAAAATATTCTAAAAAATAAAAAAATTAAATTAAATAAAAAATTAAAATAAAAATAAAAAAGATATACTTTGTAAATATATTATCATACAATACATATTTCCACATTCAAAATTGTGAAAGAAGGAAGACACATATCGCTTGTACTGAGAGAAAAATTAATGGAACAAATAAAGTGAAGAATGCTTCATTCTGTGTTCAGATTCAATCAGTTCCTTCTCTGGTGGTCCATAGCCTTTTTTATACTGAACCTCAGAATCTTCTTCGCTCCCTGCATTGCTGATAATAATTTAGTCAGTCACAGGTGACCATCATTGCTGTTACTGTGATCTTCTGGTTCTGTTCACTTCACTTTGCATCACTTAATATGTCTTTCCAGGTTGATTTTTTTGTGTGATCCTCTTGCTTGTCATTTCTTATGGCACAATAGTATTCCACTGCAATAATATAACACAGCCATTGTTCAGTCATTCTTCAGTTGATGGGCATCCCTTAAGTTTCAAGTTCTTTGCCATAATGAAAAGAGTTGCTCTGGTTATTTTTGTAAGAGTATCTGCTTTTCCCTTATTGTTGATCTCTTTGGGATATGGACAAACAGTGGTATTGCTGGGTCAAAGCTGTGTCAAAGAGTATGTACAGTTTTACAGTCCTTTGGGCATAGTTCCAGATGGCTCTCCAGAATGGTTGCATCAGTTCACAACTCTACCAACAATGTATTAATGTCCAAATTTTTCAACATCCCATCTAACATTTATCATTTTCTTTTTTTGTTATATTAGCCAATCTGATAGAAGTGGGACCTACCTCAAATGAACTCTTATATTATAGAAGCAATGTGGCACAGTAGATAAATAGGTGGCATCTGAATCCAGAAGTCCTTGGTTCTAGTCTGGACTTTGAGAGTTTACTATCTGGGGGACTAGACAACTCACTTAGCTTCTATGTCTCATATAATTCCCTGGGATTTATTTACTAAATCACATGCTATTTTGGTTTTTCTGCATTTTTTAATCCAATGAAAAAAGCCAGTTTCCTTGAGTATTCACATAATATAACCTTTCATGAGGGTTTACATTGTCAGATATCTAAATAGCATATTTCTGATGTTAGGAACTACATGTTACACATTTTTACACATGTAGAACCATAAAAAGTAGTCAAAAATATGGAGAAGGGAAGGAAAATTATTTTCAGAAGCTTAAAAGTGCTCTCATAATATAGTGTTGCTGCTATTGTTACTAATAATAATGAGAAATCAATTATTTTATTTCAACAATGCAGTTAGATTTACTTAATCATAGACTCAGATACGAAAGAGATTTTTAAAAATTAGAGGAGATGCTCAAATAAAAGTCTCTCATTTCATGGATGAAGAAACTGAAGCCCAGAGAAACGAAGTGATTTGTCGAAGATTACACAGCTAATTTACAACAAGAGCAGACACAGAAAACAAGATCCAGTGCCAATCCCAAACAATCCATTCTGTCTCTTCATTCTTGGTTATTTTATTAAAATATCAAGAGAAATTAACCAGAGTCTGAGAATGGTATACATAATTCCTTTCATCAACTGATAAATTTCCAGGATAATGATCCTGGTGGCACTATTTGCCTTTCAAAATAATTACAATGCTTGTCATTATCTTTCTCTATTAAGATACAGAGTTATAGATCTCCCTAAGTTCCATCTCCCTGCGAGATTGCCTTTCTAAGGTCAGGTTTTCTTTATCTACCAAAAATTCAAATAAATAAACAACTAAATGGAATTACTGTTTTTAAAGGGAGCTACCTCTGAGACCTTGCCAAAGAAAGACATACATTTGATTTACTGCTACACAGAGAAAATATACTGCTCTCATCCATTTTCTCCAACTACCATTTTCTCAACTGATGCTGCATGAGATCCCCTTGGAGCTCAACATTTTTAACAACCCTGTTCAGATTCTGAGAGCCAAATTGCCTTTCCCTGAAGAATGTCTGTGGCCTGTACATGTAAGATAAGATAGTGGAAGATGACATAGTCTATATAATTTGTCTACAAAAATCTTCACCAAATGATCAATGACCACATCTAATGGAAATATGGTTTCAATTCACTCTGTGACAGATGGTCTAAGTTACATTGCCTAGAGACATTTTTCCCTGTCAACTTTTTTTTTTAAATGTATATTCGAGGGAGGGGGATTTAGAGCTAGTTTAACAACTCTATTACCCTTTTAGTTTTGCTTGGAAGTACCATATTTGCTTTATTATTGTGTTGGGGATTTTTTTTTTCTTTAAAGCAATATACACATTACTAGATAATACATGATTTTCTAGGGCAGATTTCCTCAAGTTACTCTTTTGAATGCCAAAGGAAAATGTTCAAAGAATCCCCTATTTGTCTGTTTCCATCTCTGTCTCTCTTTCTTTCATATCTTTAAAAATATTAAAATAGTCATCTATTTTTTGGTGTAGGATTATTTTATATGAATGGACTGATTATAATTTAGGAATCAATCATTCAATGATATTTTATTAAACACTAAATTATCAGGAAAGGCACTGTATATGGGCAATAACTAGATATAGAATTGAAAAGTAGATGGAAAAGAGTGAGCTAACTTCCTTTAGAAAACTGAAAAGAATTAAAATGATTTAATTGTTATATAATTTCAAAGACCAGTCCTGGTCCTGGAGGAGGCTGAAGGAGGTCCTGGAGGAGAAGAAATTTATCTTCTTCCTTTCTTTGGAGAAGTGGTATACTAAGAATTAGAAGCATCACATAAGCTTTCAGATCAAAACATTATTTCCATGGTTTTTATTAACTAGTTTAATTTACTATATAGAAAAGATCAGAAAGGGGAGAAATATTGACACTGAGGGAGGATAAGGGGAGAGGAATGTATGGAAGAAAATCCGCAAATGACTCAAATGTAAAAATAAAAGGCATCCAAAAATATTAAATTAATACTTTTTTCCTAAAAGAAAGAGAATTAGAAAAGAAATTGAAGAATGTTTGTAATTATCAATGAAATAAAGTCCTATCTTATTAACAGCAACATTATCTAATGAAATTGTATTAAGAGGTAGGTAAATGACAAACTAGATGGCACAAGGGACTTAGAGTCAAGGGTTCAAATCTGACTTTAGGTACCCACTAACTGAGGGAGAAAACTGAGGCAAGCAGATTAGTGACTTGACTTAACTTGTGTTTGCCTCAGCTTCCTCATATGTAAGATGGGCATAATAATGGCCCCTGCCTCCCAAGAGTGTTATGAAGTTCAAAAGAGCTAGTAATTTTAGAGCACTTGGTACAGTTTTTTTTTTGGTACAGAGAAAGCACTATATACATTATTATTATCATATCATTATAATTTTAATAAGATCCTGACATTTCAAAAGAATTAAAGTTTTGAGTCACCAAAGGGAATTCAGAGGTGAATGGTGAGTGTGAATAACTACAATATATTATCTACTGTAGAAGCAGCCACATAGATGTCAGCAAAGAGATATATAACCAGAGCAGGAGATAGTTCAGTCAAGGAGCTAGCATGAGAGGTTAACAGATTGACAGCATTCATGCTACATCAATATCTGAATAGGATCAAGAGAAAAGACCTGAGAATGCTGGGAGGTCTCTCTATGGAGGATTTACAGAATATTTACTTCCACTCAGAATCAACAAAAGTCCTACAAAACCAGCAGGTTTGAACAGGCTGAGAGTTGTAACACTGGACAGATGGCCCACATTGATGAATGAGATCACAGATCCATCAATGAATCAAAGTATGTTGTCATCCTTTGATGGATGTCCTCTCTATCCCCTCACTGCCCACTGCATACAGATGTTCCAAGTCCTTTCTACCTGCAAGCCCTAAAGTCACCATGCTTAAGAACTGATTTATGAATTGTAAGAAAGCCTAGAAAAGCTCTTGATTGGAAATAGGCAGGTGCCCTCATTAACAAGTCTGGGGTTTGGGGGGGCTGATGATTCGATTAAACAAATAAATGTTATTCACCTAGATGAGCTACACATTTGATCTATGAAGGCAAAAGTGATATTGATGCCATTTTGAAATTTATTAGCAAGAATATAATATTTACAAGAATAAGAACAAGAAGGTTAGTGATGAGGATGAGGATGAAGGTAAGAGAATATTTTCATTGAAAGGTACATCACCTTTCAGGTCCTCTGAAATCCATTACTCTTTCCAATTCTGTCTCCATACTTTTTTCAAAACAGTTAGCCTCTCAATGCCTCAGTTTCTTCCTCTATAAAACAGTGGACATTGAGCCTAGATAATCTCTAAAGCTCCTCCTATCTCTAATAGTCTGTAATCTTGTAAAATGCCTGCAACTTCTTTCAACTCTAGTGCCTTCCTTAATTATTTCCTATTAATCATGTATATAGCTTGTTTGTACATATATGTTTATTTATCTAGCCCAATACTAGATAAATAAAATTAAATTGTGAGCTTCTTGAGATTCTTTTGTTTTTGGTAACCTCAGCACTTAGCACAATGCCTGGCACTTAATAGGCTCTTAATAAATATTTATTGGTGATAACCAAAGCATTAAAGTAGACTGAATAAATGAAATAGGTTAGAGGGATGAGTGTTTAGGTACATGTGGAAAGTAAATATCCTCTGAATGATCTGAGTGTTATCTACTTATTACTACCTGTGTTTGTGATGAGGCTTTTCTTAACAAATAAGAACCTGGATAGCCTTGTATCTTGTAAACCTATTTAAGTTGCCTTGTAATGTTATTCTGCACAGATTCCACTAGGGAAGGCTATCCCAGCTGCAGTCCCAGCTGGTAGATTTCTTTTTTTCTTTTCTTTTTTTAATCAATAAATAATGGTTCTAATTATTGATTTTCTGGGTGTCTAAACTCGTGTTATGAAGTATCCCACTTCAGCATTCTCCCAGTTTAATCAATTGACAGTGAAAAAAGAGTTCTTGCTGGGATTTGCTTTTTATTCTTAGCTCTGGAACTTAAGACCTCTGTGATCTTGGACAATCCAGTCAACCACTGTGGCTTTTAATTCCCCCATCTGTAAAATGAGGTACAGGACTAGTTGACCAACCTTGAAGGACTTTTCAAGCTCTAAATCTATGATCTTATATAAAAACTTAAAAAGAAAAAGAAAGAAAATCCATCAAAATAGACTATGCAGTGTTTTCAAATCATTTTCATAAACAACAAATTAGAGCCCTTAGTTCTTAACTTTTTGTGTCAAGATTCATTTTGCAGTCTGGTGAAGCCCATATATCCCTTTTCAGAATGAAGTCTTTGATAAAATAAAATACAAAGGATTATAAAGGAAACAAGTTATGCAAGATACAGGTAACAATTTTTTATAAGTAGGTTAAAAAACCTTGATCCACAATAATCACTCTTACTTCTTTCAAAGTTTGATAGCAGATAGCAAATTCATAGAATTCCTATGGATGCCTTTATCTGCATGTTTACATGGCTAGGTCCTCTACTAGATTACAAGTTTTTTTGAGAACAGGGATTACTATTTTATTTATGATTCCATCCCTCACTTAATTATTCCAGTTCCTTGCACATACTAGACTCATAATAAGTGAACAGAATCCTTTACTTTAGGGGTATGAGAAGTGGATAACCTAATAACATAATCTACTGCCAAAATATAACTAGAGAAGAGCTGATTTGGGCAGGTAGGAGAAGCAGAACTGATGCTAGTAGTTGGCAAAAAAGGGAGGCAGATCATAGAAGAAAATTTCAGAACACTTAGATCTTTTTTTTTTTTGAATGGAGCTGCTTTTAACTTAAGAACCAAGTTTTAGACACTGAAATGAGTAAACTAAAATTATGAGCTCTTTTCAGTTAAAAGAGGTGTGTATCTAGAGTGTATCAGTGTGGAATAAACACTGGCCCAGGTAACGTGGAAAATACAAACTGCAAATTTTTCAGGATATCACTCTTTTTTAAAAAAATTTAAAACTTTCCTTAAGATGTCTAATAGTTAATATCTGCTGGGAAATATTCAGCCACCACCCAGTCTTTGCAATTGTATTAAGAAAATTAGGAAATATATTGATTAGGTATTGGTAAGATAAGAACATTGAGAAAAGGATCTTTGAGGTTATATAGGCAGGGCAGAGTGCTGTGTGTGTGAGAGAAATCAGAATTTGGAGGGGAAGAAGCAGATAAAATTCTGACAGTTGGTGACTGAACTGAGAGAGTTACTGTCACTAACTCACTGGCTTTGGTTAGAGGGACTCTCTCTGGCTTCTGGTGAAGACAGACATCTCAGACCTTGCTCTTTGCTTGATATAGAAGAGAGACAACTCTAAACCAACTGAAGAGGTCTTCTTACTCTCTTTACTATGAGAATTCATCTTGGAGGAAGAAGTTGACATATTTGCTTTGGTGGAGAATGATTTTGAGAGAAGAAAGATTGAAGGCCTGTTTCCCTGGATTCTGGGCCATCTCAGGATTACCTTTGGTCAGCCAGCTTCTGCCATATTTGGTTGACAGATTTGGTTTGTACTTGGAGACATCTTTAATAATATTAAGTTAATTTTCATAAGCATTATAGTTAGATTGTGGTCATATAGTGTTTTGAGTTTTGTTTTTTTTTGTTTTTTTTTTTAGTAAGTGCTAGGCAGTTTCAGAGTAGCTGGAAGACAAAGAAGAGTTTCCTCTGAAGCAAATTTGAAGGTGGGTGGAGAGAGTTTCCTTCCAGTGTTAAGATTTCCTTTTTACAAATTCTTATGCATATATATGTTAAATAGAAACAAATAGAAATTTTACAAACTGGCCTGATGAAGGGAATTCGCTCCTGGCTTTCCTTCTGAGGGGAGAGCTGAAAGATACTTTTGTGAACATCAACAAAGTATTTTACCCCAGCATCTTCCTCAACAACATCAATAAATATCCACAATATTTTACATATTAACTGAGCTCAAGTTTAATTTTGATATTTATATATGTTCAATAGCTTATCATAAACTTCATTGCAAAAGAATACTAAATTACTTATGGGACTCTCTCATTCATTTTACACAAGTGACTCATTAATCACAGATTTGTGTTATCTTTTTATTATTATAATTTTTGATTCTCAATAGATTCTATTAGGCAATTTAATGCTAACTAGGTTCAAATAATGTTCAGTACTCATGTAATAAGGATAATAAACCTCTACCACCCAATGTATTGTTTATAGACATAAAAGCTGAGAATGCACCTTACGTCTTCCTATGAGTGGAGTATTTGCTGCAGCACATTTACAGACAATCTTTTCATTGGGTCCCTTGTGTGTAATTTACTCCTCCATAACTTGTAACCTTATAAAAGATAATTAGTGAATGAACAAAAACAGCCTACCCATTGACTATAAATTGAAAGGAGAAACAAATTCTACTAAAACATTCTCTCTATTCCCAACTTCTGAATACATTCAGATGATTGGAACTCACCCTTAGTGTTCTATTAGTGGGGTAGTGGTATCAAAGAATATTTCCTTATCCTCTCTTGGAGACTTATGGCAGCAATAACATGTTATAATTGATACAAACCTGAGTTTAGACCTGATCTTTTAGGCTATCTTTTCTGTTTGAGGTGACCACAAGATTGGTGACAACTTCATAAGTTTGTATTAGGAGTCCCTAGGTCTAGATAGTGGTTGTGTACCAAGGGGAAAGATGACCACTACCAAGAAGATGAGCCCAAATTGAACTCTGGTTTGCCAGCTTATAAGACCTTGAATAAGTTTTTCAAATGGTGCAGAGTTAAGGTGAGGGTTAAAATGCCTGTTTAGTAGTCCAAGAAAATGTTTTACTTTATAATGTTTTGTGTTTCAGCCTCTTTTGCCATTATTCAGTCATTTTAGTCATGTGTGATTCTTCATGAACTCATTTGCGGTTTTGTTGGCAAAGATAATGGAATATTTTTCATTTCCTTCTCTACTTCATTTCATATATGTGAGGAAATTGAGGCAAATGGGGTGAAGTGACTTGTGCAGGGTGATGGACATTTAGTGTCTGAGGCCAAATTTAAACTCA
This sequence comes from Gracilinanus agilis, assembly GCF_016433145.1. Classification (NCBI taxonomy): domain Eukaryota; kingdom Metazoa; phylum Chordata; class Mammalia; order Didelphimorphia; family Didelphidae; genus Gracilinanus; species Gracilinanus agilis. Next base: position 250,487,458 of record NC_058134.1, read on the forward strand.
GGTCTTCCTGACTCCAAGCCTGGTACCCTATCTACTTAGT
>NC_058134.1:250490702-250508682 GCF_016433145.1 Gracilinanus agilis
AGGGAAGGGAAGGGAAGGGGAGGGAAGGGGAGGGAAGGGAATTGTAATCCTGATAGTTCTATCCATTTTCATCCTCTATGTCTGTAATTCTTTTTCTTCACACATTCCCGTTCTGGGTTCCTTTAAGGCTCAACTAAAATGTTCCCTTCTGTAAGAAGCCTTTTTACAGTCTCCCTTCAAACTCCTACCTTCCCTCTCCAATTTAATCTATTTTAATTTCTTGTTTATAAATAGTCATTTGCACATTGTCTCCCTCATTAAACTGTAAGCTCCTCGAGAACAGGAATTGGTTTTTTGCCTTTTTTTTTGTATTCCTATCACTTAGCACAGCACCTGGCATATAAGAGAGGTTTAATAAATGCTTCTTAAATTATTATTAATTTAGCAATCAATCAAACATGTGTTAAGCATCTACTGCTTGCCAGGCACTGTATCTTTACTTACACATGCATCTACTCAAGGGATCCCTGTGAAGATAAAATATTATGATTTTATGCCTTTTGGTTTCTTTCATGATTTGTGACTTCTACCTTCCCATTACTATATCAGAGGGATTTCTGAATTAGTTCCTGTAATAATCAAACACTGTTATATTGAAAGTCTGCTCTCCCCTGTCCATTGCTGCTTGGAGATGTCATTGATTCTACAGATGGCAATAGTGAGAGCTGTCCAGCTGTGACTGGGAGCTGGAGGGCAGGTCATTCCTTAAACTGCTGGATATAAAACAATCCATGGACCTGAATAATACTAAGTTCAACAAACTGAGAAATTCTTTATTGTACTTGAACCCCTTTGTTATCTTAGTGTAAAATACCTGCAGCCTATTCTCCAGACTATATTTCTTCACTCACCGATAAAGATTATTTTTTGCTTCTGTTATTGACTCAGCATTTATTCTGGACTTGACCTCTTATGTCTGACTCTTATTTAATGGACTATATTTTTTGACCCTTCACTTCACAGGAATGCTTATCCTAAAATCTCCCGTTTGATGCCCAAAGCAGGCAGATTCTAAATGTACATTTGTCTAGTGCTTAAATCAAAAACATCCAGAATAAGTTGATCATGTTGACACACGACTATGATCATTACAATTGGGAAGGTTGCAGAAGGGTGATCTCTTGAGCTCCAGTGTCTCTGAACTCCAGGGTGTCCACATTATGTTAGCCATTAATGTCTTGAGCTAAGGGAATGGGAAGCCACCAGACTGCCTAAAGAGGGGCAAGATGGCCCCAAGTTGGAAAGAGACAGGGAAAAAGGGTTCCTGCTGATGAGAATGGGCTTAGGCAGTGGGTAATCCCTATACTTCTAGGCTATCTGAGGGTGAATTTCAAAAAATATCTTTAAAATTAAAAAATAAAAGTAGATGTTTCCATATTTATAAGGCAAAGGTGTACAGTAATATAAAGTTTAACTTTACTCATGCCTTTTCTGTATTTAGTGTTTTTATTTTGTATTTTCCCCCCTAGGAATGAAAGATGAACCAGCAGAGACACAAAAGGAGTGTTTGAGAAGGGGACGAGAATAAGATAGGCAAAATCCAGGAAATAGAAACCAACCAGAAGGAGGCAAAGAGAAATACAGAAAAGCATAATGGATTTGTTGTCATTAAGAAAGGATTGAAAATACCACCTCATACACTTACAAACTATGGGACGCTGAACAACATACGTATCTTCTCTGAAACCATTTCTTCATTTATAAAATAGATATGATAGCTCTTATCACTTAGGGTTCTTATAAGAATCAAGTGAGATAATGTAAACAAAATGCTTTATAAAACCATAAAGCACTGTAATACTATTAACTATTACTTTAAAGAGAGGAGTTAAAGGTTAAGGGAGTTAAAGGGTCAAGAAAAGCTTAATAAATTAAAAGCTGAAAAAGTACCATTGGAACTGGTCATTAGGAGGTCAGAAGTGACCTTTCAGAAAATAGTTTCTGTAAAATAACAGAAGCAAGAACCTAAATGAAAGAGGACAACAGGGTCCAGTAGGCGGTTCAGTGGATAGAGAGCCAGGGCTGGAGATGATAGGTCCTGGGGTCAAATCCAGCCCTGGACACTTTTTAGCTGTGTGAACCTGGGAAAGTCACTTAATCTTGATCGCCTAGCCCTTAGCATTCTTCTGTCTTAGAACTCATACTTAGTGTCAATTTTAAGACAGAAAGTAAGGATTTTTTAAAAAGAGGGGTGATTTTTTTCAAATAGTAGTGTGTACCAATGGGCAGTACTAGTCACTATTTTCTTCCCTCATCAGTTTTTGTAGGTTTAATTATCATCTTAATGCTCTTAATTCTCTCATCTATATATTGAACTCAAGTATCTTTCCTGACCTCCAGTCTTTTCTTACCAAATATTTATTGTACATTGTTATGATGATAACACATTTCAAACTGAATATCAAATAAACATATCAAAATTATGTCCAAAATATAATTTATCTTTCTCCTAAAACCTGCCTGTCTTCAAAAATTCTCTACTTCTGCCAATGCCATCACCATCTTTCTAGTTTTCCTAGTTTTAAACTAGGTTTCCTAGTTTTAAGACCTTAATTTCTCCCTCTCCAATACTCTCTACATCCAATTATTTGTTAAATTTCATCATTTATACCTCTACAAATCTTTCACATTAATCACCTACTTATTGCTCCCTTGCCCATTATCCTAGCTCATATTCTCATCACCTCTTGCTTTGACTATTGCAATAGGCACATAATAACTCTCTCTTCATCAAGAAGTTCAATGGAAATGATATTATTTCTGGAGTCAGGGAAAAATGATTTAAATCTCACCTCTGAGGCTTAATATTTATGTGGCCTAAATCAAGTCACTTAATAGCCTTAGGACCCAGTTTCCTCATTTGTTAAAGGACAACTGAATTATATTTATTCAGATATCCCTTGGAAATCTGGATCTATGATTTAAAGAAACTTCCAACTTTAATTCATCATTCACAAAACTCACAAAAGTTATTTACCTTAAACCCAACTTTAACTACATCACTCCATTATACAATTAACTCAAATACTTCTCTATTACTAGAATAAAAATAGTTTTTTTGTTTGACTTTTAAATCCTGTCCTAATTGGACCTAACAATTTACCTTTCTAGCCTCATTAGACATTAATTACTTTTCTTCACTCTACGTCCAATCAATCACATCAATTATTTACTAAATGCCTATGATATGCTTATGTCACTATGCTAAGCAACAGAGATAAAGTTATAAAGAATGAATGAACAATCTTGTCTCAAAATGAATGAGCCAAACCATCTTCCTTGGTGTTTCACAGACCCAACCTTTCTTTAATGTCTCATCCCAAAGACTTTGCACTAACCACCCCCCATGCCTACATTGCTCTCCTTCATCTCCCCCTGAATTCCTTTATTTCACTCAAGACTAAACTGAAATGCTACTTTCTAGACAATACTGTTACTGATCTCCCAAAAGTACTAATTTCCACCCTCTCTAAACTATACATGCACAAACATGCTGTCATCCCAGATAAAATGAAAGTCTTTGAAAGCAGGGAATTTTTTTTTATCATTTTTGTCTCTATATCTACAGTACCTAACCCAGGAATTGAAGCATAATAGGTACTCAATAAATTCTTAAAATTCATCAAATAAACCAATGAACACATAAGATAAAGACAACTTTTTCAATAATAATAACAGTGATGAGGGGAAGAGAAATGGAAACAGGTGAAGAATCACACAAAAGAGTGCTTCCTTTTTTAGATTGGGGAGGAGAGAATAAGCATTTATATAGTACCATAAATATTTTCTCATTTGATCCTTGGAATAACCATACTAGGTGCTAATATTATTCCCATTTAAAATTGAAGCAAGCAAACAGAAATAAAGTGATTTGCCCAGAGTCACAGACCTAGCAAATGTCTGAGGCTAGATGTGAGCTCGCATCTTCCACCAAGCCATCTAGAAGATCTGACTATGTTTGTAAGAGAATAGGGAAGGATTCAAGAAGCAAGAGATATCTAGATACGGAGCAAGGTGGAGTCCATGGACTCTTCAGGTGTCTGTGGCTAGGTCTCAGGGGATCCACATACTCGATGTGGAAAAATATATCTTGATTTCAATATATATTGGGGAGAGACCACTGCTGAAGGGAGACTTCTGGGGCTTCCCAGGTAGACCACCGGCTCCTTGGGTTGACCAAGGATGAGTGAAATTGTAGAGAGTAAAACGGTATAATTGGTTGCCTTTCTACTTCTACACACTTTATTTCATTCATTTTTAAAACATTATTCTCAGAAGAAGTCTCTAGGTTTCCCAGGTAGCTAAAGGGGTCTGTGACACAAAACAGATTAAGAATTCCTGGCCTAGATCTAGAGAAAAGGAATGATTGCTGGGGCAGAGTCCAAAGAGGAAGCTCAAGAAAAGTCAGCACTTTTCAATTGCATTTTTCACTTTCATCTTGCTAAGTTGAATAGATGTTTTATTAATATATTTTTTCCATTTTTGTCCTTTTGGTGCAGCCATTTGATTTAAAGAAAGATGCTCACTAATTATTGATGTGATTGTCTGTTTTAAAGTTAAAAATTGCTCTTGTAACATGACACAAAATTGAATGATTCTGAAAGAACCTAACAAAGAATATCTTTGCTATCAAAGAGCACAACCTATTGGCCCTGTAAAGGCTTCCCTACATAATCCATGTCTTTTCTTATTATTATTATGGGCTGATGCTCTGTATTCACAAGAGAGAGAGGAAAAAAGCAATGTGTCTCCCATTCAATTCCCACCTCACCTTGCCTAACCTTGAAGTCCCACATCCCTCATATCAAATCATTTTGATGAATGACACTCGGCCCTGTTGGTTCCTACCGGAATATCAATTAATCATCCCTTTAACATTCCACTGATGTCTCAGCGAATGGTGTCTGTTCAGTCTCCTGTCCGTAGAATTTGAGCCACTCATTTAATGTTAAAAAGATGACTTCGTTTATAGTCTTTTAAACCAGCATCTCTACAACCCAGTTTAAAATCTTTAGCATTGAGTACCTTGTTCCTGGGAAGAAGAACTGAAACTAAAAATACCAAAAACAGTTTCTAAAAAAGATGAGGTAGTTCATGGAAAAGTTTTTAAACCATCAATCTCAAATAATTATTCATAATAATGTTAATTTATCATTTTTCATTTTATTTCCTTTATGAATTTTTTTCTTGTATAAATAACAAGTCTTCTTTCACAATGTGATGAACATGCAAATATGCATTGTATGATAGCACATGTATAACCTATATTTTATTACTGGCCATACTGGGGAAGAGGGAAGGAGAGGGAGAGAGAAAGAGAATATGAATCAGAAAATGTCAGAAAATTATTATTAAAAGTTTTATCTACATGTAATCTGAAGAAGAAAAAGATAATAAAAAATTAGTTTTGTTGACTTACAAATCCAAATTGAGAGGTCACTAGAGAGGGTTACCCATCTCCCTGCCACACAATTTCTGCTTAACTTTGAACAAGTCATGGAAGCTCTGACCTTCAATCTCCTTTTCTGTAAAATTAGAGATTTGGATTAAATAGTCCCTCCTAATCGAAATTGATGATCATATAATGACTTAATCTCGTCATTTAAAAATTAAAAAAAAATAGTAGCAGTCTAGACCAGGGAGTAGCAGAGAGCTGAAATGACAAACTGTTGGGTTGATGCTGGAGAAAGAAAAAAATGAAGTTAGATCAAGGCTCTGCGAAAGTACTAAAGAAAAATAAAGGCTTCAATAAGGGCACATAATAGGTATAAACAAGCTAAGGTATAGGAAGAGAAGGGAAAAAATAGGAAATTGTTTTCAGATGGGAAAATATCCAAGCAAAAGAAAGTATAAAATTCCTAGATAAGGGAAAGAAGCGACTTAGTTGTCTAAATGTATGGAAATCCGGAATTGATAAAAAGTCATGGAAGGAAGCCAGAAATCAGTTAGTCCAATCTTTACCAGCCTTTGCAAGTATACAGATTACATTTTAATATCAAAAATCTTACCATTACATCATGTGACTACTGAATGAGAGACTATATGAAAAGTTATTAGTGGTCACCAAGTATTTTTGTTGTTGGTCAGTCATTTTCAGTAACGTCTGACATTTCACGACCTCAGTTGGGTTTTCTTAGGAAAGATCCTGGAATGGTTGGCCATTTCCCCCTCCAGCTCACTTTACAGATAAGGAAACAGGCAAACAAGGTTAAGTGACTTGCCCAGGGTCACGTAGCTAGTAAATGTCTAAGGCCATATTTGAATTGAGGAAAATGAGTCTTCTTGACTTCCATCCAGCCTGGTACTCTCACTGCCCCACAAAGTATTTATGGAATGATTATTATGCATCAGGCTTTTTTCTAGGCACTGAAGATACCAAAAATAAATAATAAATACCCTTAAACTGCTTCTGATCTCATAAGGCAAACATGCACACATAAGTATTTACAAATAAATATCTAAATACAAGATAATTGTAGAGGGAACTGAGTTTAAAATCCAAGTGTTGAAAGAATTAGCACTGTGAATTAAATGATTATTTTTAGTGACTTTTTATTTTGACAGGGTCATCGATTCAGAGGTCATCTAGTTTGACTCTTCTTATCATCCAGATGAGGAAATCAAAGCTAAAAGAGGCCAAATGATTTGTTCGAAATCATGAACAGTTTCAAAAACTCAACTGAATTCAGGTTTTCTGAATCCAAATTGAGAATTCTTCTGAATACATGAGAAAATACATGAAAGATATACAAACATACATGCAAATGTGCAAAAATATTTACATTTGTGAACAAGCCATTACTTATTCAACATAAAGAAGGGATATCTACTTATTTAGTAAGCTGGGTCATGATCTTTATTTTGTTGTCACTGAACAAAGATCAATTCTTGTTGCCTCTAAAGATTCACAAGTCCCTTAAAGCCATGCTAAGTTTTTTCTCTCCCCTAAGAATTCTGACGTGCTAAATTTGAAAATAGATTTAACCCAAATCCATTTATTTCACAAATGAGGAATCTGATGACCAGAGAAGGCAAGTAATTTTCTCAAGGTCAAACAGTGAGTCAGTAGCAGAGTTAAGAAGAGAACTGAGATTTTCTGAACCATAAATATGAATCTCAACAACTTGAAATGATTATTAATTTTCCTGGGAAAGGGGAACAAGTATTTCTTATCAAGAATCTATTTCTCTATAAAAAGAATCCAGCAGAATACTAATAGCATCAGGACCCAGCAGAGTGGCAATGAGTCAAAACCCAGTGGATTATCTTAATGAATATTTAGTAGGAAAATGTTTTCCTATAAGACACCTGACTACTTGAAAAATGACATACTATGAGGAAGAATAGTGAATGAAAAGTATTTTTAAAGGATTTAAAATCCAATAAAATCAAAGAGCCATCCTATTTATATCTCATAGAATCTCTAGCTTAGCCCAGCTACATTCAGGAATGGAGGGCAATGACTAGAAGATAAATAGTGAAGAATGTTTTTTTCTGTCTGTGAGATGATGTATGTTCGAGCTCTGGGTAGCTCTAATTACAAATAGAGAAAGGAATTGGAATGCCCTTTTAAAAAGGGGGCAGAGTATAAATATTCATCCACTTTCTGCTCATCTCCTGGCTTAATAAATGCTATTCTGCATGGGATATAGCATAGCTTATTGTGTATGACTCTCCCTCATCAGTCTAGAACACTTCCAATTCTTCCAGAATGCTTGTACCAAAAGTCACGCAGAAGAGACAGAAACAACTTCCCTTCCCACGAATTAGTCCTTCGGTGAAATAGAAAAAATTATAATAATGATAATAAATTGAAGCCTGGTTTATGCCTACAAAACAACTGGCAGAATTTAAGTTTTCCCCATCATCTCACCAGACTTGCTATCAACTTGATTTCCCCTCATAAACTTGCCTCGAAGAAGTATCATAAAAATCTCCTAGAATCTTGCACAAACATACCGATTGCCTGTCATGGAGGAGGTGTTAAAATGATATTGACATACTGGGTTATAAAATACTAAAAGAAAGACTCCTGGTGAGTCTGATTAATAATCAAAGAAACACCAACCAAGAACAAATCATTACCTGCAATGCTTGAACAACATCAAAAGATGAAATATGATTCTAATGAATCGATGACTATAAAAGCTGGCCACAGAAGTTAGAGCCCACTTAAGTTTCCTCTCAGAATAATTGGTTTAAAATTGTTTTTCATTTAGTCTTTAGTGAAGTAAAGATTTTGTTTCTGCCTAATCAAACTTTCAATACAATGCACTTTGAAACAGATTGTGCTAAAAAGAAAAGGAACTAATGAAGGGGCAGCTATGGGGCTCAGGAAATAGAGAGCAAAGTCTAAAGATGGGAGTTCAAATATGGCCCTAGACACTTCCTATAGGTGTGACCCTGAGCAAGTTATTTAATCTCAATTGCTTAACTTTTACACTTTTCTGCCTTGGAACCCACACTTAGTATTGATTCTAAGACAGAAGGAAGGTTGGAAAAAAATAAAAAAGGAGTTAATGAGACTCTTAGTATCATGGTAATCAGGTCTCTCCCACATGTGCACATAAATATATATTTCTATAAAAATATATAAAGCTCAAGAGTACTTCTATACTTCTAATTTTTGATGATGACTTTGTCTTTTCATTTTTAGTCGAGATTGTTTACCAAATGGCATTACATGGATATACTTGCAGAACTGCCCACACTAGTCTCCAGCAGATTAGGCGGAATTTTTGTTAGTACTCAAGATAGGAAAAATATTGATAGAGATAATTTCAACATAAGTTTTTCTAAAATTTCTTCAAAGATATTTTCTCAATTTCTATGCGCCCTTTGACTTGAGTAGAACAGTTATCTATACAACAAGAAACTTAATAAAGATATAACTAGAGAAGTTTATCTCAAAAATATATGAGGATTGGAGTAACTAGGTGGCTCAGTAGATAAAGGAAAAGGGAAGTCCTGGGTTCAAACTGATCTTATACATTTCTTAGCTATGTGACCCCAAGCAAGTCACTTAATCCCAACTGACTAGCCATTATTGCTTTTTCACCCTGGAACCAATATTAATTATTGATTCTAAGACAGAAAGTAAGAGTTTTAAAATTACACATATTTGTGAAGATTTAATAACCTGAAAGATAATATGAATTAACAATGACTCAATCTGTGGTCAAATTTGAAATCATGTCCTTCTGGCATCAGGTAAAGTCCTTTAGCCATTGAACCACCTAATTGCCCCTGTTTGTATGTGGGTGGGTGTGTACACAAGCAACCTAGCTGCTCCTGTGTATAATATATGTGTGTATATACAAATATATATATACATAGACAAAGACACACTTATGTAGGTAAATATACATTATCTTTCAAGACAGACTATAACTTCCTTGAGAGCAGAGACTTTTCATTATATCTTTTTATCCCCAGTACCTAGCAATGTGTTTGCACAAGGTGGTCACAATAAATTGCATTCTGATTGGTCTAGAGTCAGAAGATCTATCCTCAAATTCTATCTCTAATGCTGTCTTCCTATCTAAGTTGGGTCAGTCACGTCTCCTCTTTGAGCGTTAATTATCTCATCTGTCATATGAAAGGGTAGATTAGATTGCCTCTATGTCTTTTCCAGTGTAGAACTTGTCCAAAAGCCTAATGCAACCTTGCCCCAAGCCATCTGATCAGTCAAAATAGAATTACTCACCACCACCACCACCACACCAATCCCTTCCTCTGTCCCACCAGCCTTCCGTCTAGTCAAACTGGCCTTTCCTCTAGCTTCACAGGTGACACTCCATCTCTATTCTCCATGCCTTTGCATCGGTTGTCCCACATACCTGGAATGCCCTTCCCTCTTTACCTTTGACTCATAAAATCCTCCTCTTTCTTAAAGACACAGCATCATCTTTCTTCATGGACCCATGGACTCCTTCACCTGCTAAGGTCCAACCTAACAAAGTTCTTTTAATTTAGCTAATTTCTAATTATTTGGATTGACTCACTTTATATTTATGTTCTTTATATTAAATGTGCTTGCTGCTTTCCCCATTAGAGTGTAATCTCCAGACAAGTAGGAATTGCTCCAATCCTTGCAATTTGTACTTGTATTCTCAATAGCTAGCATGGTGCCTGCCACACAGTGGGAGACTAATCTATTTTGGATTAATTGATTTCTTCTAATGATCCCATTAATAATAGTATGGGCCTCCATATCCACTCTAATAAACAGCCAACCAGTAGAAGTTGCATTGCTATCTGTTGGTCAAGGGATTAGGAACTAAACCCAGACTTCCATCATTAAAATCATTCTCCTTTCCTATTGATCTTTCTACTTCTATAGACAATATTGGAGAACCCAACACCTCTCTTTGTTCACTGCAAAGCCCAGGACCAAAGTTTCCCTACTGCTCTGTCTGAAACTCTTCTTATTCTTGCTTCTGCACCTACTTCAACTTTCTCTATTCTTCCTTTGCCACAGGAGAAGTGAAACCTCCAGGACTCACCTGCTGTCATCTCTCTCTCTCTCTCTCTCTCTCTCTCTCTCTCTCTCTCTCTCTCTCTCTCTCTCTTTCTCTCTCTCTCTCTCTCTGTCTCTCTCTCTCTCTATCTCTATCTCTCTCTCTCTCTCTCTCTCTCTCTCTTTCTCTCTCTCCTCCATTTTCTGATAGCTGGTTGTGCAGAGATAGGAGCAAAAAGTAGGTCTCCAGGCTCCCCAGTCTGGGCCTTTTCAATTAGATCAAAATATGTACCTCATCTCCATGGAACTGTAAAGATTTATATACTTAGTTCAAGGGTCCAGTGAGCAACTTAGATAGTGGCTCTACTGCCCTTTTGTGTATCAGGGATCAAGCAGGACTCTTTCATATATTCTACTTTGTGCCTCTCCACCCCTAAGACCTCAGGGTCACACCTATAGGAAGTGTCTAGGGCCATATTTGAACTCCCATCTTTAGACTTTGCTTTCTATTTCCAGAGCCCCATAGCTGCCCCTTCATTAGTTCTTACTGGTTTACTCCCTGCTTCTTATACACAACTCTATACCTCCTCTCACCATGATTTTGCAATGGCTATTCCTCATCCCTGGAATACCAACCCTTTCTTCTTACCTCTACTTCTTAAAAACCCTTACTTCATTCAAGAAGATTCAGATCAAATGCCACCTTCTGAATGAGCCCCTTCCAAGTCTGTCCAATTACCAGATACCTAAAATCTTCTCATTGAGGGCAACTTTCCATCTACTTTGTATGAATTTAATGTGTGTCTATTTATTTGTGTGTGGCCTCTCCTCCTTAGAATACAAGCTTCCTAACTTTTCTAAAAAATAAATATTAATAAATGTTTAAAAAATTAAAAAAAAAGAATACAAGCTTCTTGAGGGCAAGGACTATTCCTGTCTTTCTTTTTTTATTCTCAAGACTTAGGACATTACCTACTACATAAAACACATATTAACTTAATAAATGCTTATCTATTGACAAAGAGATTGATTGATTTGAGATTTGATACAGTAGCCTGCCAGGGAGTAGGAATGATTCAAACTATGGTAGAGACGAGGTATGGTAAATATTCCTTTCAACTACCCAATATCAGCAGAAGACCAGCAATAGCTTCCCAGTTTTGCTGATGTATTACTTCATCTCCATTCCTAGGTTTTCATCTTGACAGCATCACTCATTAACTCAAAGTACACTCCATATTGAGCTAGATCCAACAGTGTTTCCAAAGTTACCTAAAGTCCAGGAGTTCTTAATCTAAAGTCAAGAAAAAAATTTTTCTTCCTCTGCTACTAGGAGCAATGCAGCAAGCCAGGACACTCCTAAAGGACTTATGGGAAAGAATGCTAACTACATTGAGAGAAAGAACTATAGGGGTTGACATACAAAAGAAGAATGTATGACATCACTTATCATGTGTATATAGGTATATGATTTGGGTTTTAGGCTTTCAAAAATTGCTCTATAGCAAAAATTAATAATATGGAAATAGATATCAAGCAACAACATTTGTACAACCCAGTGGAATTGCTTGTTGGCTCTGGGGATGGCGAGGAGGGAAGATGAGAGGGAAAGAAAATGAATCATATAAACACAGAAAAACATTTTTTAAAAAATAAAAAATTTTTAAATTGAAAAAGAAAATTGTTTTTGCTTAAATAGATAATTGTGTTTAAATATAATTTATTTCCTTTGTAACTCTGTGTATTTTATTTTATGCATTTTAAGAAATGATTCTGTAAAGAAATCCATAGATTTTACCAGACTGCAATAGAGATTCTAGATTTTAAAAAAATTAAGAATCTCTAACCTAGATCTTCCTAAACAGTTGATGGAATATATTCATATATTTCATGTTTAGTGGACTCCAGTCAGAGATATCACTCTTTTGCCCCTACAGAACAATCTTGCTCATAATTACCCCACACTTTGATCTGACTGCATAATAATTATAATGCATAGGAGAAAGATCATCTTTCATTGAAGGTTTCATTTGAGGCTTAGAAATATACTCAAGAGAGAGCTTGATCTCTCCCACACATATACAAACACACACATCATCATCATCAAAAATGTCGATCACTATGAAAAACTGAGAATTCTTTTAGAATATCAATTCAACTAAAATCAGATACATTTAGTTCTGTTTTCATTAAATTTAATTTATTAGCTCAAAGTGAAAGTATCATCAATAGGAAGATGTAATATATAGAAAGCAAAATTCAGATACTATTTAAAGTTTCTATCCATTGTCTCTGTATAGTCTTTTTATTCATATTTTCCCATTAAAATGCAATCTTCTTGAGGGTAGGTATGATTGCTTTTTTTGTTTTTGTTTTTGCCTTTCCTTTGTATACTCTTTCCAAGGTTATTTCAGATTCTGTCCTTGGAAAGGTCATCATCTCAAGACTAACACAGAGTAAGCACTTAATAACTTTTTTTTTAAACTTTTATTTTCCTTTGTGGAATCGATACTAAGCATTGGTTGCAAAGCAGAAGAATGGTACAAGCCAAGCAAATGGGGTTAAGCGATTTGCCCAGGTTCATAGAGCTAGGACATGTCTGAAGCCAGAGTGGAACCCAGGACTTCCAGGACTGGTTCTCTATCCACTGAGTTATGGAGTTATCTCAATAGTTAGTTTTTGATTGATTCATTATCTAGGGTCATACATCTATGAAATATTAAAAACCAATTAATGATAGGTTGGAAGTTAAGCTGATAAAGAAGTTTTTGTCGTTTTGGCCACTTCTGAGAATATTTCAATCAGTTAATCAGGGCACCCCACCTCTGTCAATAACAATGACCCCCAAGACCAAACTTCTATGAACCAGATAGAGGGGCATCTATTACCAACTCTCTTCTCTTTCCAGTTGTATGAAGGATCAATTTATTGCCTATGCACAATTTTCACAGTGCAAAGAAAATACGGACCCAAGGAAAGGTGCTCTGCTCTTTGCTAAGAGCATTGCCAGTAGCAGGCAAATGTCATTGGCTTTCACTGGAGTGTTCAAATGGAAGCTGAATGACAACTTGTCAAAAAAAATTTTAGGGGGAATTCCTGTTCAAGTACAGCTTAGACTAGATGACCTTCAGAGTCTCCCGTGCACTTAGACTTGGTGATTTTGTGAAATATGAGAGTACCAACCTACAGTTAAAAATTAATCTCTCTATGGCAAATCAACTGATGGGTAACTCACATAAATCATGCTTTCCAAGCATCTCTCAGATGCTACACATCATATCACCTAGATGACCAGTTTATGTTATTACCCAAAATGGAATTCTGTACTAATAATGCTGTCCACCATCCATAAAGTCAACTCCATTTAGATACACCATTATTTCTGGGTTCTTCTTAAGACTCATACCATGCATCGTGTTTTAAAACACTGATGACTACCTAGGGGAATTGGACGCTGCTGAGTCTCATGGACAACAAATCCTACAAAATAGCCGAGGTAGTATGTATAAATAGAAAGTTAACAATCATTGCACCCCCAAGGAGTCATTACCCAAGAGATCATGTCTAACTGGACACCTGAAACCTGCACACTGACATATCCTCCAGGCAAAGAGTAGAATGGATGATAGTTTCCTCCTCAAACAAAGAGATATCAAATTTTGTGGCTCATAGTCTCATATAGCTGCAACACAGTGTATTGGAAAGACTCTGGAGTCAAGGGACCTGGGTTCAAATTCTATCCAATATTTACTAAGTATGTCATTTCAGTTCCATCAACATCTAAGTGCCTACTATATGAAAAGAGGCAAAAGCTACAAAAAGAGGCAAAAGATAGTCTCTTCCCTAATGGAAGTGACCTTAGACAAGTCATTTGAACCTGGTATGCCTAAGTTTTTTTCACCTGTAAAACCATAAGATTTGGATGATATCTACTAAGTTCTCTTCTAATGCTAGTTCTATGATCTTATAATTGAGGGAGACAGTAAAAACAGGATTTGACTTAGAATTTGGAAGACTTCCTCTCCCTAATTCAGGGATTAATCCATACCACTAGCCAAGTAATTTCAATTCTCTTATCTTCACTTTTCTCATCTGTAGTATATTACGGATATTATTATTTTATGACTGCCACTCAACTTATCAGAACTTATTACTTAATAAATGATAATATTCCTAATAAGTATAAGGAGGTTGAATTCAGTGACTACTAAGGTCTCTTCTCCTTCTAAATCTGTGACCATAGGATCCTTTTTCCATCTATGCCATTTTCCTTCAGGTCTTGTGATTTATGAGCCTTAAACCTTTATTCACTTCTTGCAATGAATCTTTGCTCACAGTGGGAAACAATAGTTATATTAGCTTTAGCCCTTTTACCACTTTTATGATGGTGACTTCTATATTTTGAATTTCTGCTTTTCTCTTTAAGTTGTTATTTACTAGAGGTCAGCATCCCTTTCAGCCCTTTCCTGAGATAAGCCCTGTCCCTCCTGACATAGATTCCTTCTATACTCCCAGACACTTCTTGAGTGACCTTGTACAAAACTGTCCAGGGGGACATTACCAGGCCACTGTCAGTATTATTGATGGGTTTCCCTTTGTCCCCATTAATAAGGAATCTCAGGCCCAAGATGACATATAGTTAATTGCACTGCCAATTCACAGCCCACAGAGTCTACATTCACTTGGACAAGACTATGATAAATGATCCCTGTTTTGTGTAGTCTAACAATGGGACAGCATGGTTTAGTAGAAAAATAACTATGAGTTGGATTCAAGTCTTACCATTTATTAATATGCTTGATTTTGGTCAAGTCACTTAACCTTTATGGTTGTTTGTAAAAGGATGGGAGTGACTGGATGATCAAGATCATACCTTTCAATTCTAAATCTATAATACTCTAACTAATTTTTAATCTATATCTCTCATATAGTGACTTCCTGCACACCTTAAATCAAATCTGAATATATATTGGCTTGTCTATTTAGATTTATAATCCTTGAGGGGCAAAGAAAGTACATTCATGCACAGATCCTACAACTGATTGCCATGGGGCTATCCTTTATATCTAGTAGACTAGGGAGCATGGGAATTAAGTAAGGATATGCCTATCCTTATAAAATAAAAAAAATCCCAAATGTAGACTCTAAGCAATCAACCTAATACAAATATTAATAATATGGAAATCAATGACATATTTAAAACCCAATGGATTTGCTCATTGGCTATGGGAGGGAAAGAATATGAATCATGTAACTGTGGAAATTTTTTCTTAATTAATTAACTAGGTAAAATTTTTCAAAAAAATAATTTCAAAGACTTTTGAATACTTATTTTTTGTAATCTTCTCAAGCCATAGGTTTAAACTCAAAGAAGGCATTTTAGGAGTGTTTATGGATGGAAGGAAAGAGTCTAGTGCTGAAGTTGTATCATCTTTTGTAAGATGAAATTTAATTAAGTTGTTTTTAATTACTTATAATGATGCATCTGTAATAATTTGATAAGCCATAACTGGGTGATTTAAATAAGATATGACAAGAATAGGAATAAAAGTAAGCACTCTTGTGATGATAGAAATACTTGTACATTTCTTCCTTTTTAATCTTGCCATACACTCTAGATGATGTAAGAAGAGGAACTGGGGCCCCTAATCTAGCAATGTCATAATCAAGGACTCCAGAAGAAAAAGGAGAAATAATGGGTGACCTGGCCATAACCTTTTTACTAGAATGTATTAACCACTTTAGTTTAATGTTCCCAAACATACTTTTAGGAACATATTCTGAATATTTGGCCCTATATATTATCTCCGTTAAGTAATCTTCCAAAGCCTATATATATTTAGAAATCAGACTGTCTCTGCCACTACTGGACATGGCTACAGAACTTTGACTGCTGTATTTTGTGCCCACAAAATAAGTCAGATCTTTGGCTTAGGATGCTAGCCAATTTCTATTATCTCTTTCAATTTAGCTGAATGGGTAGGAAGTAGGGCTGGCATAAGTCTAAAAAGGAAAGGACTTAACTCTAAAAATCAGTGGACATGCACTTATTCTATGAATGAAGCCAATCTTTAGTGACAGATGCCCCCAAATATCTATTTCTACCATGTTTTCTGGCCTTGCTTTATGCAAACTTTCTGCAGTACCCAAATTGCTGCTCATATCCCTAGGCCTATTTTCTGTTTCTGCTTCCCTCATGGATTTGTAGCTTTAGATCTTGACACTTTCTATCATTTATACTCCTAGATGTCAGGCATTATCCTTATATCACTCCTTCCGAAGGGAACCTCTCTTTAGCCACTGATTTATAGCTCAGGCTCTCCTACACACACCCCAACAGAGCAGAAAACAATAAGGGGATCAGAAAAAATAGCCTCATAATGCTTGTGCATAGCAGGACTTCTCTAATTTCACACTTTAAAAAGCAACAATCCTACCATGTTAAAGAAAATCTGAGTAATAAACCTGAGCCTCAGGTTCCTCATGTTGAATAGGGATGTTGATTTCTGTAGAACCTAACTGAAAGGAATGTTGTGCGACTCAATGAGATAATTTATAAAATAATGCATTTTTGGAAGCTCAAAAGTGCCTTATAAATGAGAGGAGTTACAGTATTGTTACTTTTCTTATTCTCTTATTCACTGATGGGATTCATATAGAAACAATTCTACAAGAGACTATCTTGCTCTTATTTATGTCTAATGTTGTTCCAATTAGTCTTCAAGTGAGTAAAATGACTTTTCTTGAAATAGAGAAGTAAGGATGCAGTTCTCTGAAAGGATTTCCAGGATGACTCTATGGCACACACATGAATGGGGATGATGCGGATTTCATTTTGTTCCCATGTGGTTTTGAAACCGTTATACTGTGGGATTTAAAAGATTGTGCATGCTGAGGAACTACCTCTCCCAGCATGCCCCTGGGGTTCCTCTCCTCTACTTCCTGGTGTGGGAGTGGACCAATCCCACGGTAGGGGAAGGACCACCCCCCCATTTTTTGGCATGGGATTGGTCCTGAATTGGACCAATCCCTTGCAGGGAAGCAGCCACGCCCCCTACTTCCGGGCACAGGATTGGTCTATATAAGAACCAATCCTGTGCCTGGGAGGGGCCTTTGAATCTGAGAAGATTCCTAGTTGCTTGGGGGCTCTAGTCAATTTCAGCTAGGGAACTCTGGTGGTTTCGGTTTTACTTTCTTTGAATAAAGTTTAAAAAAGAAAGAGATCAGTCAGATAGTTTTTTTCTTTTAGCTTTTTTTTTCCCCCATAGTACCATTTTCTTAAAATCCACGTTAGGGAGGTAGGTAGGTGGGTAAATGGATGATGAGCCAAGCCTAGAGACAAGAGACCCGGGTTTTAAATCTGGCCCCAGACACTTCCTCACTGTGTGATCCTGGGCAAGTTAGTGAGCCCCTACCGCTTAGCCCTTACAGCTCGTCTGCCTCAGAACCAATATTGGTTCTTAGAAGGTAAGAGTTTTTGTTAAAAAATAAAAATAATATTTATTATTATTTTTATAAAAA
>NC_058134.1:250513618-250574447 GCF_016433145.1 Gracilinanus agilis
TTCATTAGGGAGATTGGTCTGTAGTTTTCTTTCTCTGTTTTTGATCTCCCTGGCTTTGGAATCAGTACCATATTTGTGTCATAAAAGGAATTTGGTAGGACTCCTTCTTTGCTTATAATATCAAATAATTTGTATAGTATTGGGATTAGTTGCTCTTTGAATGTCTGATAGAATTCACTTGTGAATCCATCAGGTCCTGGTGATTTTTTCTTAGGGAGTTCTTTGATGGCTTGTTCAATTTCTATTTCTGATATGGGATTATTTAGGTTTTCTATTTCTTCTGCTGTTAATCTAGGCAATTTATATTTTTGTAAATATTCGTCCATATCTCCTAAATTGTTATATTTGTAGCCATATAATTGGGCAAAATAGTTCTTAATGATTGCCTTAATTTCCCCTTCATTAGATGTGAGGTCTCCCTTTTCATTTTTAATACTGTCAATTTGGTTTTCTTCTTTCCTTTTTCTTATTAGATTGACCGGTACTTTGTCTATTTTATCTGTTTTTTCAAAATACCAGCTTCTAGTCTTATTTATTAATTCAATAGTTCTTTTACTTCCAATTTTATTAATTTCTCCCTTAATTTTTAGTATTTCTAATTTAGTTTTCATCTGGGGGGTTTTAAGTTGCTTGCTTTCTAATTTTTTGAGTTGCATACCCAATTCATTAATCTCTGCCCTCCTTAATTTGTTAATATATGCACTCAAGGATATAAATTTCCCCCTGAGTACTACCTTGGCTGCATCCCACAGAGTTTGATAGGATGTCTCATCATTGTCATTCTCTTCAATGAAATTGTTGATGGTTTCTATGATTTCCTCTTTGACAAATTGGTTTTGGAGAATCATATTGTTTAATTTCCAATTGGTTTTTGATTTGCCTGTCCAGGTGCCCTTACTGATTATTATTTTATTGCATTATGATTTGAGAAGGTTACACTTATTATTTCTGCTCTTTTGCATTTGTTTGCAATGATTGTATGCCGTATCACATGGTCAATCTTTGTGAATGTACCATGTGCAGCTGAAAAGAAGGTGTATTCCTTTTTGTCCCTATTTATTTTTCTCCACATATCAATTAAATCTAATTTTTCTAGGACTTCATTCACCTCTCTTACCTCTTTCTTATTTATTTTTCGGTTTGATTTATCTAGATTTGAAAGAGGAATATTTAGATCTCCCACTATTATGGTTTTACTATCTGTTTCCTTCTTGAGCTCTGCCAGTTTCTCCTTTATGAATTTGGATGCTTTACTGTTCTGTTTTATTATTATGAATTATTTTTAATAATTTTTTAAAATGGTTTCCAGATTACATGTTGTCATAATTTTTCATAATTTTCTGACATTTTATAATCTATGTTCTCTCCCTCCCTTCCAAACTTACCTCCTTCCCAAGACAGCAAATAATATGATATAGGTTGTGCATGTATTAGTGCACAATAAATATTTCCATATTCATCATGTTGTGAAGGACATATTGCTTACATTAAAGAAAAATTCAGGAAGGAAATCATGGCATGCTTCAATGTACATTCAAATGTCATCATTTCCTTCTATAGCATTGGATAACATTTTTCATCATGAGTCCCCTGGAGTTATCCTAGTGTCTTGCATTCTGATGATATTACAGTTGGTCATTATACTTTATTGCTGTTACTATATACAGTATTCTCCTGGTTCTACTCATTTCACTTTGCCTTACTTTATATGTCTTTCCAGGTTTTTTGTGACCATTTTGTTCATCATTTATTATGGCACAATAGTACTCCTCTACAATGATATACCTCAACTCGATCAACCATTTCCCAGTTAATGGACATCCCTTCAGTTTCCAGTTCTTTTCTACTACAAAAAGAACTGCTATAAATATTTTTGGTCTAGTAGGTCCCTTTCCCCTATCTCTGATCTCTTTGGGATACAGATTTAGTAGTGGTATCAGAAGTGGCCTTCTGGGTCAAAGAGAATACACAGTTTTATGACACTTTGAGCCTGGTTTCAGATTTCTCTCCAGAATTCTTGTATTATATTAATGTCTCAATTTTTCACATCCCCATCAAGATTGTCATTTTCCCTTGTGGTTATAATAGTAAATCTGATAGGTATGAGGTGGCACCTCAAAGTTATTTTAATTTGTATTTTTCTAATTAATATGATTGGAACATTTTTAATATAATTAAAGATTGTTTTAATTTCTTAATCTGAGAATTC
This sequence comes from Gracilinanus agilis, assembly GCF_016433145.1. Taxonomy (NCBI): domain Eukaryota; kingdom Metazoa; phylum Chordata; class Mammalia; order Didelphimorphia; family Didelphidae; genus Gracilinanus; species Gracilinanus agilis. The sequence continues at coordinate 250,515,828 of NC_058134.1, forward strand.
CTATTCATATTCTTTGACCATTTGTCAATTGGAAAATGCTTTTTGTTCTTTTAAATTTGACTGATTTCTCCATATAGTTGAGAAATGAGGCCTTTATCAGAGAGACATGCTTTAGAATTATCCAAGTTTGTGGTTTCTCCTTTAATCTTGACTATATTAATTTTGTCCATACAAAAAAATTTAATGTAGTCAGTTATCTCATAATGTTCTCCGTGTCTTGTGTCAACAAAAATTTTTCCCTTCTCCATATATATGACAAATAAACCATTCTATGCTCTTTTAATATGTTTATGAAGTCACCCTTTATTTGGAAATCATGTATCCCTTTTGACTTTATTTTGATATATGGTATGAGAGGTAGGTCTATGCCCTGTTTCTGCCATAATGTTCTCCAGTTTTCATAGCAGTTTTTGTTGAATAGTGAGTTCTTCCCAATGCTTGGGTCTTTGGGTTTGTCAGACACTAGTTTATTATGGTCATTTACTACTGTGTATTGAATGCCTAATCTATTCTACTGATATACTACTCTATTTTTTAGCCAGTACCAGATTGTTTTGGTGGTTGCCTCTTTTTGATAGAGTTTGAGATCTGGTAGAGCTACTTCCTTCATATTTTTTCCACTAGTTCTCTTGATATTCTTGGTCTTTTGTTCTTCCAGATGAATTTTATTTTTTCTAACTCTATGAAATAATTTTGGATAGTTTGAGTGGGAATGATACTGCTGAATAGGTAAATTAATTTAGCTAGCATCATCATTTTTATTATATCAGCTCAGCCTATCCATTAGCAATTAATATTTTTCCAATTGTTTAGATCTGGCTTTATTTGTATGAAAAGCATTTTACTAGTTGTGATCATATAGTTCCTGAGTTTGTCTTGGTAGGTGGACTCCCAAGTATTTCATATGTTCTACACTTATATTAAATGGGATTTCTCTTCTATCTCTTCATGCTGGACTTTATTGGTCATACAGAAAAATGGTAATGACTTATGTGAATTTGTTTTATATCCTATACCTTTGTAGAATAAAGTTGCTCATTGTTTTGATGAGATTTTTGGTTGATTCTGTCAGATTTTTTTAAGCATACCATCATATCATCTGCAAAGAGTAATAGCTTTATTCCCTCAACGTCTATTCTAATTCCTTCAATTTCTTCTTCTCTTATTGCTATAGCCAGCATTTCTAGTACAATATTGAATAGCAGTGGTGATATATAAAGCATTGTTAAATACGGTTTGGGATGGTTACCTTAGATAAAGATTTTTGATGACTTTGGGCTTTTCTAATTTTCCCTCTTCTGATTTTAGTAGCTCTTTAGCTTCCATTTCTTCTTTTATTTAGTCTAGGTTTAGGAACAAAAATTATTTCTTGAGATTACCCTACACTGATTAATCATATGATTTTTTAGACTTTGAACCTGAGCATACAAATAATGAAGAACAATATGAAATCCTTACCTATAAATAGTGAAATTTGCTTCCAATTTTGTTTTGATTCTGGAGCCTAATGAACATAATTCATGTCCATTTCATACTTAATTTTTAATTGCCCATTTTAAGTTGTAGTGCCATCTGTACTGAGGCATGTCTAGCCAAATTCTGGAGAACTTTACTTTCTTGTGGTACCAAAACTTGGAGGAATACTTTTGGATCTACCAGCCTCCAAATCAAGCTGCTCAGAACAATAGTTTTTATTACATCTGCCTATAATTCTCTGCTGCCTTCTCTATTTCTTAGACTCATTGAAAAGGTTTCTTAATGTTGATTCACTATAAGGGTACTTGTTACGCCTCTAGTAGCAGACAAGGTACTAGGAAAGCAATGTACCCAATCCATTTTCCACATGACATTGATCTCCCTGACTAATAATCTTTATCCTGAAAATTTTTTAATCTATGTAGCTTGGAGAATATGACTATCTGGGAAAGGAGATATCTATTGAAATATATTTTTCATTTTTTGTTATTGATTTTTAATAAATTGTTGTTATACCCATGTGATTATGGTCAACAATTTTGTCTATGCTATGGAATTAAATTGATTCTGGCATATATATATACACACACATACATACATACATATATATGTATATATATAATATATATTGCATATATCTAATTTGTATGTGTATTTATTTTTTTAATTGATTTCTCCTTTAAATCTATGTTCATATTATGGAGATTTCTCACCTGGCTGTTTATAAAAGAGAGTATGCTTCTAATCATGCCTTGTGAAATATTTCTTATGAATCACTTTTATATCCTATAACGATGTATCAGAGCCTCCACATTTTCTCCATTGGCATACACTGGTCACTAACTCAACACAATAGTGATAAACTCTGTTATATGCAATTTCTGGTGAATAATTAACTGGACCTACATTGCCATCACAAATTCCTCTCTTTCCACAAACAGATCTTTATAACTCAGCCATCTGCACAACTCAGACTTCCTTCTTTTTTTGCCTATTTTTGGTTGATTTCATGTAGGTGTTAACCATAGAAAGTCTTTCATGCAGTTCTTAGCCATGTCATGGGATTTTTGTGGGGAAAAGTCTGCTTTGTTTACATTGAACAAATCTGACAGTGATGTACCCGCTATCACCAGCATCTGGCTCAATAGAATGAATTCTGATTATTCCAAAAATTATTTCTGTAGGTTTCTCCCCATATTTGTTATGCAGTCTAAGAACATTAATTATCTTCCTCACTTTTGATTGGAAGTGTTACTGCTTCACTGTCTCCCACAGAGTGATGAACACAATGTTTTGCTATTGCTATGATTTTGTTGCTACTAAGTTTTAAGAAAAAACATAATGCCTAGGTCAAAGCCTTTGAAATGGTGCATGCTGGTTAAGTTTCTAACAACAGCAGCAACAGATTGCCATAAAATTAATCACTAATTTTGGCTCAGCCAAACTCTATTAGATTAATCTCTGACTTCCAGACCAGTGGCTAAAGGATTATAACCATAGCTATCCTTCTCCTCTTTCCACATCATGATTTTACCCTTGAGAAGTTAATAGCTTCCTCCTATATATTTCCTATTAGAAATCAAGTCGAAAGCCTCCAGTCTATCAAATAATAAATTGTAAAAGAAATCTAAATGAATAGCAATTTGGTTATGCCCACAAGGCTAAGTGATTGGACAAGTAGAAGAAAATTGTAAACAAATAAAAATATTAAAAATGTATCCCAGCCATAGGAAACCATAAGTTCCAGTTCATATTTCATTTTAGAAGAGAATATAAAACTGTGTAACTGATGTAGGAAAGACTGGTTTGTAGATGCTTCAGAAATGACTCACTGTCCCTAAAAGCTAGGGTCTCTTTCTCTTATTTTTATCTCTCTAGTGACTTTGAAAGTATTCCTTCTCCTTCTCCTTCTCCCTCCCCCTCCTCTTTCTCATTCCTTTCAGTCTCCCATATCATTAAGACTTTGGGCATAACTACCACCAGGAAAGATCTGCCTTATCTACTCAATCACAACTTATTAAGCACTTGAAATTTACAAAATTCTGCACTAGCTTAGTAGAAAAAAAGTAGAAAAAAGAAAAAGAAAAAATATCTTTGTCCTTGAGGACTCTGCATTGTACTGGATAGGGAATGGGTATAGCAATAGACATGGGCTCACTTTTGAGGAGGAAGTTGGTGGAGAAACACCAGGACAGGAAAGTCCTCTTGCATCAAGTCATATCTGAGCTGAATCATGAGTAAAGCCAGGGATGCTAAGAAGTGGAGGTGAGGAGGGAGAACTTCTCCCAAGAACTGTTATGTTCTCAGGGAAATCGCTTCTTCTGGCCCCATTTTGTCGTGTGTCCTTGTGTCTCCTTCTACTTAGTTTCATTCATGGACTGATGTGTTGTTTTGTGACTTTGGTGCCTGAGTTGTAGTCAGAAGCTATTACAATCAATCCCCTCATGCAAAATAATTATTTGATTTAGCTAAGTCTCATTTTTGATTAGTAATGATTTGTCTATCTAGCTCTGAGCTAAGATTTCTCCCAGGTGATCAATGTATATTTTAATTTGGTATGCTCAAAACATATACACTTCTGATTTTTTTAAAAAGAAACTATTGGAGTATGAGCTGTTGGGTATAATCTGCCAAGATGAATGATTGCCAAAGTCAAAAGATTCTAAATTAACAAGACTCTTGGAACATGTGTAAGCAAAACACATGGGACTTATCAAACCTGAGAACTGCTACCCACATCTTGTGATTCATGTGGGTACAAATTAAACTGCCAGAAGGAACTGGAAAGAATGTCTAGGGATTACAAAGACCTGGGCAGGAAACTAAAGGACTTAAAGATACAGATGGTGTTTTAATCACTGCTATGGATTCAATGTAGGCACTTTTAGAAGAGAAAGCAAGATATATAAAGTGATCACCTGGCTTAGAAAACAGTGTTGGAAAATAGGATATAGCTTTATGGACTATGGCACAATCTGAAGGTATAACAGGCTTTTTAGCCAGGGTGGGAGTGACTCTGTTGAAGGTCAGGAGAAATGTATTTTTCCAGAGATTAGCTGATATGATAAAGAGGTGTTAGACCTGAAGACAGGAAGGAAAATATCCAATTTTATTTAAATTTAAACTTAAATTTGGTCAAGTCATCATTATTGATTACAAAGGACAGTGGTTATAAAGGACAGAGGGATAATGAGATCATACATTTAGAGGAGGAAAAGATTTTCAAGGCTATATATGCATCATTCATTTTATAGATGAAGAAACTGAGGTCTTGGAAATTCAATAACTTTCTCAAATTCCAAAGGTAGAATAGAGTGTTATTCCCACCATACCATAATACTTCCTATTCAGAAAGAACTGCTATCTAAGTGATCAGGAATTCATAAGAGATATAAAGATGAGGAACAGGGACCAGATAGCACACCCATAGTTTCAGGTATCTCTGTGGTGATCTAAAAAGTATCAGTAATAAACAAAATGACCTGGAGATACAATTAGGAGAAGATGTTGCTTCCATTGTTCAATCATTTCAGTTGTATCTGATTCTTTGGGACCACATTTGGGGTTTCTTGGCAAAAACTGTGGAATGGTTTGCCCAACAACTGAAGAATAGTTGATATAATTATAGCATATGAATGCAGTGGAAGAGTAATATACTATAAGAAATCATGGTTATAAAGAACTTAAAAGAATATAAGAAAAGTATAAAATAATGGAGAGTAAAATAGGAAAAAAGTGTTATACAGAGCAAGTTCAGCCAGACAATGAAGGCAAAAAGGCCAAAGGACAAGGTTGATAGCAGCCCAACACTGTTATGATGCTTCCCTTTCTTTTAACAAATGGCAACCATAGGTAAATATATATATATATATACACACACACACACAAGTACAGTTACTGTTTTATGCTTTTTTGCTTAACATAGTTGGTTTGATTTTTCCTGCTATAAGTAAAACAGGATTTAAAAAGGAAAAAAAATTGTAAGCAAAGGAAAAAGACTTAAAACCATGTCATATGAGTGTCTATTGAAGGAATTAGATGATTTTAACTTGCAGAAAAGAATTCTTGGGGTTTCAGGAAAGGGGATGGAATATGATAACTGTCCTCAAACACATAAAGGAATGTCAAGTGAAAATAGATTAATTCAAAACCAGGACCAGTGAATGAATGGAAATTCCATTTCAGCTCAGTAAGGAGGGGCTCAGTTGAAAGAAGGATGGATAATGCAATAGAGTAAAATGGGTTCAAATTTTAGGTTTTCTACTTCACCTTGGCCAATTTACTCCAACTCTCTGACCTCACTATCCTCACCTGCAGAATGAAGGTATTGACCTGGATGATTTCTAAATCCTACTTTCTGTGATAAAGAAAAACTTCCTAATTATTAGCAATGTACAAAAAATAGAATGGACAACAGGGAATATTGAGTTCTCCATCATTTCTTCAAAAATAGAGACTGAATTAGCATTTTTCAAACACTTTGGAGTGGGGATTATTGTTTTTGATGATGGATGGACTAGGTGGAATCTGTAGTGCTTTCTAATTATTCAATTCTATAATTCTCTAAAATATTCTAAACTGGATTCCTTCTTTCTCCTAACATTTCAGTTTGATGAGATATTTGGGTTTAGACAAAAATATGTGTAGCAAACTTTATCTCTGGAGGAGAGCATATATGGAAATGAGGAAGATCAATTTTAAATCTCTTCAGCAGGAGCAAGAATACAAGATAAAGGAAATGAAAAATAATACAAACATATCCCTCTAGGATTTTCCATCATCCTAGCTATATTGTTTGGGGATTTAGGGCACTTCACCCATATGAACAGCTACCCAAATACTTTGGGAAATTGGGTCATCTAAGCTAGAGACATCTCCAGAGAAATTTAAAGAAAAAAAAAACACCTCGGGAATGATTTAAAAGAAAATTTCTTAGGAGAATACTCTAACTTTTGGTTCCATTTTACTAATCATATCCTCTATTTAATAGTGGTAAACACTGCAGAGGTAATTGTGAGTTAGTGCTAATACATTGTATCTTACACAAATTAAAACAACTAATTGCATATAATGTGTTCGTATATATAGTTGCCTATTTCTATCATATGTGTATGTATCACACACAGATAGATATACATGGATAACCTCTATAGATCAGCCATTCGAATTTGAGTCATAGTCTTGATAATCAGCATTCTTCATCCACTTTTTTTTATTGTCTAGATAATTGACCAAACTCTTGAATAGTTATTAAACTCATCTAAGAAGTTTTGCAATGTTCCAGGTTTAATATTACCCAGGAATATTCGAGGAATCTTATTATCCATATGGTATTACTCTTCAAATTGGACAATGCACTAAAATTCCTGAATTCAATCTTGTTGTATAAAATATTTAGTTAAATTGAGTGTTTTGTGTAAATGCAACCAAAATGCTCCTCAAGCCTGCGTTTAAAAGCAAGTAAAAGTCAGTTTGTTGGTCCTTAGACTTCCTCTGCACATGAAACAGAGTAAGCCAGTAATAGGAGCTTAATATTCATTTTAGTAATTAATATTTATGAAATTACAGATGAGAATCAAAATATAATGGGATGGAAATCTACATTATAAAAAATATAAAAGTACTCAGAAATTTACTCCCTGACCATTTTAGAGCTGGAAGGGAAAACTTAAAGATCATCCAGTTCAGTGTTTTCATTTTATAGAAAAGGAAATAAACCTCTGGGGAGGGGAAGAAACTTACACATCATCCTACAATTTATTAGAGCTAGACATTTGTGTTCTATTGATTCCCCAGGTCAGTAGATGTGAGTCATTTCTGTGAAAAAGAAAGGGGAGAAAGAAAAAGAGGAGAAGGGAAGGGAAATCAGGGAAGGGAAGGGAACATCAGGAGGGAGGAATATGAGGGAAGAGAAAGAAGTATATACTCAACTTTATTCATTCACAAAATGAAAATATTTTGGGTTTTGCCTATTCTGTTCCCCACAAAAATCAGGTAAACTTATTTCTATATATAGACAAACTTTGCTTAGGTTTTCAGTTAATAGGAGAAGGGAAGAAGGAGAAAGGAAGAGAATGTATTTAGTGTCTACTATCCCTGTAAGGTAGATGCTATTATAATTCCCATTTTATAGATGAGGAAACAGACTAACAGATTAAGTGACTTGCTAAAATCACATGGGTAGTGAGTGTCTGAGGTTATATTTGAATTCATGTCTTTCTGACTCCCAATCTGGCACTCGGCCCCCAGTTTTTTTTCTAGCTGCCTAATCCTAATTGTCAAGCTTTGGCATATGGAAAAACTGTTGTAATTTCAAATAATTTCTCAACCACAAGGGATGGCACAATGCTAGTCCAAAGGGATGTGTACTCCCAAAAGTTTTTTATTTCATCAAATATCTAAATCAGTAATTAAATCAATACAACCTTTGCTTCTGGAAATGACACGTCATTTTGTCTGTCCTATGAATTAAATCATCATTTCTGCTACTTCCAAGAAAATCTCTTCCCCGGCTTTATGTACTCTATCTCCATAGAAGAATACAACATTTTTTACATCTGTTTCACTGTATTTTAACTTAGTGCCTATTAATTGGCAAATGCTTAATATTTTTTTTCATTTATTCATTCAAATCTACAAACTTAAAAAAACCCTACCTATTCTCTTTGAAAAGTTGTCATTTAGAAATGTGTTTGACATGGTCACATTAGATAGAAACTAAGTACAACAAGTACTTTGTTTTTAAAAAATGAGATATGAAAAAAATAAAATAAAATGAGGTTTTGGACTAGATATGGTCCCTGAATATCATTTGGGTTCTAGATTTACAATCCTACAATCCTGAGGCAAGAATAGCCTTATGCTGAATAACCAACTGCAAAAAACAAACAAACAAATAAATAAACAAATAAAGAGACCAAATAAATGAATGAATGAATGAATGAATAAATAAATAAAAAAATAACCAAATAAATAAATAAATAAATGAATAAACAAATAAATGAATGAATGAATAAATAAATAAAGATGAGATATGAGCTGTTTCTCTGGGGAAAAGAGGCATAGAGAAGATGAATGATAAAAAGGATATTAAAATTATTTTAATAAAAATATTGAAAATTGTATATTCCATCTTGTTTTAGTGAAAACTTCCAAATGAGTTCATAAAGAGGCTATAAGTACTAGGAAATATCAACTGATTGTGGTTATTGATATTGGAATTGAGGCTTGCACTAATAGCATTAGGGGGAAAAAAACAACAACTCCTAGACCTTTGTTGCAGAAATTCAAGCATTCTGACTCTGAAGTTCTCACCTCTTAGTTATGAGAAAATGGAGAATATAGTCTTGTTGTGGTTATTTTGTTTTGTTTTGCATTTGAAGTACAATATTTTAATATGGAATTAGGATTTGTTTTGTGTTCAGTCATTTCAGTCATGTCTGACTCTTTGTGACCCCATTTGGAGTTTTCTTGGCAAAGATCCGGGACTGGTTTGCCATTTCCTTCTCCAGCAATTAGGATGCTTCAGTTTTAATTCTCATTTATTTTTTCTTTCTTAAAAAATGATTTTAAAATACTATTCCCTCCTTCTAGTTTATATTTTTTCAACAAATAACAGTTTAGCATCCAATATAGTGACCCTCTCCCATCTGTCAGAGTAATCATTCTTTCCTAGGAGGACCTCCTCATCTCTGCTCCAGATGGAGGTATATGTTTCTATTTTCCCCAACTGTCCTTGGAATTTTCAGTTACTCAAAGTTCACCTTCCTTTTAGTCATCCTTTCATTTCCATTGTAGTATTCACTGAGGATATTGTTAATTAAATTCTGCTTAGTAGGGCAGCTATTTGACTTGGTGAATAGAGAGCCAATCTTGTACCCTAGAAGTCCTGGGTTCAAATTTGGCCTCAGACACTTCTTAGATGTGTGACCCTGCACACCTTATGCCCCTTCTATTTTGGAACCACTGCTTAGTATAAATTCTAAGGTAGAATCTAAAAGATTTTTAAGTTTTTGCTTATTTCTTTCTCATCATTTTTTTCTCAATCTTTCCACATTTCTCTATAATTCTTCATATTCATCCTATCTTAATGCTTAATGATGATCCATAGAGGGATAGAGACTGGACCTGTGATTTCACTGAAATAGAGAATTCTTGCATGAGGAGAATCCACAAACTCAAGGTGGCACTTTTTTCATAGAGAATTATACTCACTGGTACTGAGAGGTAAGTGACTTGCCCAGGATCATAGTCAATATATGAGATAGATGGGACCTGAACCACATCTTTCTGGTTTGAAGGCTGGTTCTCCATCCATGGCACCATCTTGTTCTTCTACAGCATTTGAATATTCTTTTCCTTTATCGATAGGCGTCTCCATTTCCCCCAGTTCTTTACTACCTCAAAAAAAAGTGCCACTGGGAATGTTTTGTTATGCATTAGATCTTCATCTTTTTGTCTTTGACTTTCTTGGGGGGTAGAAAGCTAGGAATGGGTTTGAAAGGTATTAGCAATTTTTACTGTATGTTTCCAAATTAATATCCAAAACCTTTTGAACTAATTCAAAGAATCACCCAAAGTGTAGCGGTAGCTTTCTGCCCACAGTTCCCTTTTCTTGCTTTTTGTTATTTTTGCTAATCTGCACCCTGTAAGATGAAACCTTAAACTCACTTTGCATTTCTCTTGTATTGTTAGCGATTAGGAGTGTGTTTCATTTGGTCATTTATAATCGGCATTTCTTTTGCCACTTCTTTTTCTAAGGTGACCCATAAAGTTGGGCCAAAGGACCAATGCCCGAATCTTGTTTGTTCAGGAGCACAGATCAAGATGTATGAACAGTCTCTTGACTGAAGAGGAAACCTGCTCGGCTTGTGGAATCTGGTATCCTGGCTTTAAACTATTACTCTTCCACAGTCAGTACAGAACACGGAGCCATGTAATACTGATTTGTCTTCGTCAGGGCGAGCAGTTAGTGACAAAGTAAAGACTACAGACTCAAAAAGAAGCCACCAGGAGTGGAAATTTTTGCTTTCTTAAGCATGCAATTGGTGTAATTGCAAATAAAGAATAGAACCGTGTTCCCCTTTGCATAAATAATTCAAAAACAGCCACTCTGCTAGAAGCTTCTCTGCATGTAAATTGTTATAACTGCAGACTTAAAGTTCTCTGATATCACTATCAGACTATTAGAACATTATGTGCATTTCTACATCCTGGCCAATATTGAGAGGAAGACACAAGTTGTAAAAGAAAAAATTCCTGCCCTATTCTAGAGAATGATTTGTAAACACTGGCTCCAAATGTGAACATCATAAGCTCATTTGTTCTAATAAAAAAATAAATAAAATAAAACACAAAGCTAAAGGGACCCTGAGTTTAAGGTTCACTGACAACTTGGTGGACCTAAAATTAAAGCTCTGGTGTTTCATTAGGTTTTTGTCCCTTAGAGGCTCCACATCTGTTTCTCTATAATCATCACTCGCCCAACACACGTGCACCTACACACACACACACACACACACACACACCTTTTTAGAAGGACAAACAGGATTAGAAAGGTCTCTGCACTATGCAGATTTACAGGAATGGAACCAAAATGCACAATAGAAAGATGTTATGTGTAACTATTCTAAGAATGCCATTTTGTACACATGAATACATCATGCTGTGTAAAAGCACATATATCAATACAGAATATCAATAGACAGGCTTAAGAGCAAAGGCACCCCAGAAGTTACTTATCCTAGCCTCCATTTTCTATTTTATCATACTGTCTAGATATTTAGGGAATAGAGATCTGGCATAATTGAATCAGAAAAGGCAGTGTCACCATTGCTAATAAATACTTACCAAATTGGAGTAGATTATGAAATATTAACTTTTGGAGCAGAGGGTAGGAAATGTATTTATTTTTCAAATTCCCTCCTGACAAAACTATATATATATAGAGAGAGGGAATTTGAAATATATATATATACACACTTTATCAGTTGTAACAAGGAGTCAAATTGTATGGCTATGTATGTAAATTGGCAATAGATACACTTTGTTTGGAAAGGCAATTGAACCAATGAGGTCATAGTAATTTTACTCATTGAAAAATTTACACATACATAGTATCTAATGGAGATTTTGAACCTCAGAATGCATCCCCCAGAAGTCCCTTAGTATTTCCCCAAATTCCCTTTAATCTCACCTGCGCCTCCATGTTTGCGTAGTCAGGTTATTACTTTATAAGTTCTATAGCTCCTCCCGCTTCCTCTTTTGTTCTTGGGAGCTAGTTGGTTAGTACCTTTTTAGTTGGTCTCTTTTCTTAGTTTATTATTAATAAAACTATAAATATAATATGTAATATATTGAATATTAATTTTTAAATCCACACATCCCTCTGAAACAACAAAAAGATAGCTGAATAATCTCAAAAAATTTGTCTGTGTCAAGACAGCCATTTTTAAGTAGGAATTTGAGACTTAAATGGGGGGACAGGGATCTAGGAAATAAGCTTAAATAGTCTTCTTAGTTAACAATGACTAAATGTGAACTGGAAAGACCTCCAGGAATTGATGCAGAGTGAAAGGAGCAGAGCCAGAAGAACATTGTACACAGAGACTGATATACTGTGGTAAAATCGAATGTAATGGACTTCTGTACCAGCAACAATGCAATGACCCAGGACAATTCTGAGGGATTTATGGTAAAGATGCTACCCACATTCAGAGGAAGAACTCAGGAGTGGAAACACAGAAGAAAAGCAGCTGGGTTGAGGCGGACATGATTGAGGATGTAGACTTGAAAGGACCACATCAATACAACTATCAATAATATGGAAATAAGTCTTGATTGATCACACATTTTAAAACCAGTGGACATGTGCATCGGCTATGGGGGGAAGGGTTTGGGGGAGTGAAGGGGAAAGTAAGAACCTGTATCATGTAACCATGGAAAATTTTTCTAAAAAATTAAAAATTTAAAAATATTTAAAATAAAAAACATGACTAAAGATCTTGACTATGGTCTTTACAATGGCCCCACTCTTTATCTTTATCTTTATCTTTATCTTTATTTCAATATATGTCTCTCTGTGTGTCTCTATCTTTTTTTGTCCTTTCTCTGTTTCTGACTCTTAATTTATTGGTTTCTCTTTTTATCTCTATCTCAATCTTCTCTGCCTCTGCCTCCCTTTTTCTCTGTATCTGTCTGTCTGTATGTCTCTTTTTTTCTCCTCACTATCTCACAGGTAATTCTAGTACTAATCAGCGAGGAAGTTTTGACCAGTTTGGTTTCTGATGTTTCTGACGTTCATTCTCTCCTTAGGCAACCTAATGGTTCTATGCTCCAAAAGCCTTACTATATCAGTACCATATTTATAACAGACAACCAATCAACCCGGCCCACTACAGCTCAAGCAACCCTCTGGTTTCAGCATCTCCATCAGCAAGGATTACAGATCTGGGCCACCAACCGATCATCCCCTACTCTCTTACCTGTGTTTCTAAATGCTGAAAAATTATTCCTTTTGGCTATCTGATTTTAGGCTGAAGTTAAGAAAAGAATGTGAGGAAAGGGGAAGAAGAAATTTGGGAATAGAATGAGAGAAGAAAAAAAGTGGAAAGAAAATTTGGTGTAGTTTGTATTCTCCTTATTGAGAAAAGAAAAGTAAAGTTATTTCTGCCCACCTATTCCCTCAGTGAGCACCCTAAACATGTCCACACTTCTTAGGATCATAGATTTAGGAATGCAATTTAGAAACCACCTATCTAACTGTCCTCATTTTACAGGTGAAGAAACTGAGTAATGAAAAAGTTAAATGACTGACACAGTATCACTTAGGCAGGAAATAGCAGAGTTAGGGTACCTAGGTGGCACAGTGGCTAGAGTGCTAGACCGTAAATCAGGAAGACTCATCTTCCTGAGTTTGAATCTGACCTCAGACACTTACTAGCAGTGTGACCCTACACAAGTCACTTAACCCGGTTTACCTCAGTTTCTTCATCATATGAGCTAGAGAAGGAAATGGCAAATCATTTCAATATTTTTGCCAACCAAACTTCAAGGGATCACAAAGAGGTGGTCATGATAGAAATTACTAAATAGCAACAATAATGCCAGAAGAGCTGGAATTTCATCTGAGATCATTTGTTTCTATAACCAGTACTCTTTCTTTATACTTCCTCCAAAAAATCAGTTTGACTGAATTGTATCAGCAGTTCAATCAGAATAATACTGAATTCCACCAAATGAATATAACCTGGGCTTTAACAATTTCTTTAACTTACTTGAAGATTACTTGTAGTGTTTGTGTTAAACAAATTTGTCAAGTCGCTTAGACCCTACTGAACCAAAATTAGGATAGTCAAAATAAAAAAGAGTTCCCATCAAACTGATTTTAGCATTTTTTACCAGACCTCAGACAGCCAAGGCTCTATCTCTATTGTCCTGAGTATAGAGGGCACTGACAACATTTGAAGTCACCTAAAATTCAGGGTGAAAAAGAGGGGAGAGGGAGTTTAACAAATAGTTACAAAATTATATTGGTTTTCTGCCTCTGGTTATGGGGTTTTCTCCCAATTCCATTAGTGAATAGAGTCCCCCAAGTCAAGCAATTACTCCTTAGAATTCTAAGAATATTCCCAAAGAACTAAGGGTATCTTCCTAAGGCTATTGGCTCAAACTTTGATTATGGGATATTCTCATTATCACTTGCCACTGCCAATTATTATCTCAATACTATCTCTACTGATGATTAATATCCCAGTATCAATTTAACCAGTTCATGTCAATTAGTTTTCACATGCATAAATTATATAAATGTATGTCCAAACATAGACTTAACCCCCGAATCCCTGAATTTGGTCCACAATTCTTCCCTGTATCTGTGGAGAATGGACTCAAACTTAAAGTGATTGCTATGAATATTTCTTCCACTATTAAATTCATTTCCAAGTATGGCATAGCCAATAGACAGATCATTTCTTTGCTTTCAGGACATGAAATCTTGGCTGCCAATTTAATCTAGTGCTAGGCTGGGTCACACAGATGGCTCCAGGACTCCAGGCAAATTCTTTTGAAGCTCCCACGGTCCAATCTCACTTCACCTAAGAACAGGAAAGAATAGAAATGACAGGAACAGAAGCAGTGGCAGGGTCATACGTTTGCATGTCTCAGTCCAGTTTGGGTGGGTCAGGAGGTTCACAGCCACTTTGCCTCACTTGTCAACAGAGAAGAATGAGGTTGATTTGTCTGCTTTGCTTCTTTTGTAAATGTACTTAGTTCTGGCTCAGGAGCCAATTTGAAGTTATTTCTTTGGCATTAAATAAGTGGAGAGCAAATCATCACAGAATATCTCTGTGTTCTCTGAATGAGGCAATCCTGTCTCCACCCTCATCGTCCAGTCCCCACTCTACAAGTTAAAAGAGAAAACTCTTCCACGGCCACCTGAGTTGGATTCCTTCTCTCTCCTCTGCCAGAATTGTCTGATTCGAAGTAGCCTTATGGGCGAATGGAGTTTTGGGTAACGTGATCTAAGATGAGGCTAAAGACACTCAATCTCTCTAGGCCTTAGATTTTTCATCTGTCAAATGAAATGACTAAACTAGAAAATTTCTAACATCTCTTCTGTCTTGAAATTTATGATCTTAATAAACTAATTCCACTTTTTGCCATAAAAAGTAGTTTTATGTAACCAGAGTATTTTTTTCTTTACCCTCCTTGCAGCAGCAAACTCCCTGATCTCCCCCAAATCTCCCTTCCGAATGAAAAGTATGATTTGCACGATGGCTCTTGACTCCAGTCTTTGGTACTTGGTTGAGGGTACAAAATGTCCTAATTACAATTCTGCTTTGTGTTGGGCAACAATAAAGAATATATCATCATGATTCAGAGAACAGATAGACACGAATTTAGAGGAAGTAACAGAGGCTTTTCCTGGCACTGAGCTGAGGAAAAAAAAAACCTACCACATAAAGTCAGAAGATAAGAAATCTAACACTTAAATAACATCTCAAAGTATTCTCTACATTATATGCATATATATATGATCTCATATGATATTCAAAAAAATTCTGTGAAGTGGTTGCTATTATTATCATTATTTTACCTGTGAAGAAAGTAAAGAGAAAAGAGGTTAGATGAAGTGTGGAGGGTAACAAAAAAAAAATCTTGGAAGGTTCATGACAGGATTTGAACACATATTCCTAACTGCAGGATTCCACCATACTTCTTTGCCTGGATAAGTTAATACAATGGTTTAAGTGATCTAGAGCCTGTCTCTGGAGCCTGCAGGATCTGGGTTCAACTACTGCCATTAATGAATAATGGTTGCTGGACCCTAACCAAGGCAATTGAACTTCCAGTGTCCCCAGGCAATTAAAAGAAAGGGGTTCTGGACCCTTTCTTTGTCATGGGCTGCTGGGAAGTCTGATAAAGCCAGTAGATTTTTTTTCTCACAATTTTGTTCAATAGTTTCGGTCCTGTTTGACTCTTGGCGACCCCATTTGGAATTTTCTTGGCAGAGATACTGGAATGGTTTGCCATTTCCTTCTCCAGCTCACTTTATAGATGAGGAAATTGAAACAAACAGGGTTAAGTAACTTAACAGGATCATATATCTAGGAAATATCCGAGGTCACATTTGAACTCGAATCTTCCTGATTCCAAGCGTGGCACTCTACCCATTGGGTCACCTCGCTGCCCTGTCACAATATTTCCAACAATAATATTTTAAATAAATAAAATAAAATAGATAGGATTACAAAAGCAGGCATTTATATTAAAACAGTTATTTAAGTTGTTTTGTTTTTAAACAAATTCATGGACTCCAGATTAAGAACCCCTGCTCTGATTATTAGTTGGGGAACACTAACTGTTCTGCATTACTATCAGCATTTTATTCAGCAACTCTCTACAGTGACTAAATAAATCCCAGGTCCAGGCTAATAATAATAGTAACAATAAAGATTGGGCCAATAGGAAAATATTTGTAGGTACAATCTGTCTAAAGTGCTGGAAGGAAGAAAAGGAAGAAAACATTTGGTGGGAGATAATGGCATATTTCATTATGAGGAGCAAAAACATGAGCTGCCACATATTGCCCCATTATAAATATGCTCCACATAAGGCAATTATCATTTATTAAGCTCCTACTGAGCCCGTGGCACTTGGCAAAGGAGAGAAGCATAAAGTAAATTGCCAAAATTCTACTTTAAATAAAAATTGGGGCATGTACCCCTGAATATGGTTGTATTTGAGAGCCAAGAATGAAAAAAAATGCAAACAATATTTATCAATCTCAAGAGCTTTCTTCTGCATTTTCCATTTGCTCCTAAAAGCAGCTACAGTGCATCCTGAGAAGATGTGGCAAAAATAAAAAAAAATGCTCTAAGTTCTTTTCTGCTGAATTCTTGGCCAGGAAATGCAGTAGAGTGGCCTAAGGGGTGAGAAGCTGCTGAGTTGGATGTAGCCTTCCTCCCATCAGCTCCAGCTAGGCTGTGTGATATATGGAGGCTCACCTTACCTCTCTGCATTTCAATGTCCCTCAATTGACTTGGAAGGAGATAATAATGCTTATCTACCACCCTCAGGGGAAGTTTGGAGGCTAACTAGTAAATGACTATAAATCTGGGAACAACTATTAAAGTGCTTTTGAAATATTAAACCTGAATCTCCTCTTTCAAGAAATAAAGGAAAAGGTTGTACCAGGACTGAGGGAAAATACTAGCATGGCTGCCTTTTTTTATGGGTTCTCTGCCTGAGATGAATAACTTAGTGGGATCATGGGAATACAGGGAAAATGGAATCTGGACCCAGGATTACCCTGAACCCATGCCAAGAAATTGAGTCCAAGTATTATTGGAGATCTAACCTAGGTGTGTGGTAGGAAGGGTAAGGTAGAGAGAGTGAGAGTTAAATAGGTTAGATAGGGGTAGAATATTCCACAAATGAGTATGAGAATAATAGGTTCCATTGTTCATCTGATCAGATGTTCACTTTATAAAGGTAAAATAAAGACACCATTATTTGTGCATTCAAAAGACTTGGGTTCTAACCAACACTGACTCTAAAATTTTTCAATCACTTGCACTCTAGCTTCTCAATTTATTATTCATTGGAAACTACTCTCTCCAGAGTTGTGGATCATCTCTTAATTGGTCAATCTAATGGTCTTTTTTTAGATCTTATCCTTGTGCCTATCTGGAACATTTTAGAGCTTTGAAACTCTCTGGAGCATATCGGTTTCTCAGATGATGACTCTCTCTTCCTCAAAACTCTCCTCTCTGGCATTTTGTCACACTGTTCTCTCACAGTTCTGCTACCGATCCAACCAATCCTATGCAGTGTTCTTTGCTGGATCATTATCCATGGTCTAAGATAGAGCCACGTGTGTCTCCCAAGGTTGTGCCCAAAGACTTCTTCAGCCCCTATCTCTACTTTCTAGGGTATGTGATCATCTTTTTATTATAATTATGATCAATGCTGAGATGATTCTGATATATTTTCTAGCTCTAATATCTCTCCTAAACTCTAATCTACATAACCAACTAGCTATTAAATATTTTCAAATTTCATCTCATACTCCTTATGTTCAAAAATACAGTTCATTATCTTTTATCCAAGACTCACCCCACTTTTTTGTGTATCCTGTTTACATATTATGAAGCCCCATCATCTTCCAGAACCTGTAGTTCACAATTTTTGTGTTTTACTTAGCTTTTTTGCTCTCTTTTATCTATCACATGAAACTAGTTGAGTTAAAAAAAATCATGAAACAAGGCAAAAAGTAATAAAAGCCAAGAGATTTTTACTTCTTAAACAAATGGAAAAATTAAATTATATTATTCCAAACACTTCCAGTTCTACATTAATATAATTTTTGTGTAGAGATTTTGAACCCTGGACTTCATCTCCCACAAGTCCCTTAGTATTTCCCCAAATTTCCCTTTAATCTTTCTTGTACCTCCACATTTACATGGTCACATTTGCATGGTTTTATAAGTTCTGTAGCTCCTCCCTCTTCCTCTCTTCTCCACCAGGAGGACAGCCTGGGAGCCTTGACTTTACTCTAGCTTTTTGTATTAATAAATTTTATTAAATATAATAATTAGAGTATTGAATATTAATTTAAAAATCCATACTTTATACATCAATCGGTTTAAAGAAGACATGGATTTAATAATAGTGGGAAAAGTTGAGGATGTTATAATGTTTCATTGTGTATTTATTTTTTCAAACTACATTTGTGTTTGACATTCTAAAACTCTGTCTCTGTCTTTGTAACTGTCTTTATAATTTCACAACAATGTGATTGTTATATTGATTCTAATTTTCAAGGGTGCTTCAAGATGGAATCTTTCTCTTCAGTCCTTCCTTTTGTACAAGATAAGAGAATCTCTGGTCAAAGATCTCTTCTAGTTTCAACAATTGATGAGTCGTCTGGAGATTTAAGGGAGATTTAGAATCCAAGGAACACTGTAGGTTGGAGCACATGACTTACAAATGCTTAAAGAAAATATAATGAGGATTGAATAGTTCTAAAGAATTGGTTCTTTTAGTAATATAAGAAGAATAGCAGGGTTTCTCCTCTCCTTATATCCCATCATTGTGAATTCAAAAATGCCTGATGATAGTAATAATAAGATTCATAATAAAACATTTGTGGTTTTCTTGCCATAGTCAGAGGAATTTAGTATGAAAGGAAAAAAAGGAACATCGTTATAAAACCATCAAAATTGTTCTGTCAAGCATGGAAGTCACTTAATTGCCTAGTCCTTATGCCTATTCTGCTTTAGAACCAATACAGAGTTTTGATCCTAAGATAGAAGTGAAGAGTTAAAAAAAAAAAAAGAAAAGTAGATCCACCCTTTTCATATCAAAATACAATAAAAATTATAATCAATAAGTCCATGAAAAGACAAATAATATCTGAGCTAAATAGGTGCTAAATAAATGTTAACAGAACACAAACCAAAAAAATTCTACAAACAAAACCAATGTAACCAAGATTAGAAAGGAAACAACAAACTGGGGGGAAAAATTTTACAGAAAATTTCTATCACAAAGGTCTCATTTCTTAAATAATATAGAGAACCAAATCAAAATTACAAGAATTCAAATAATTCCACAATTTGACAAATGGTCAAAAGATATGAATTAGCAGTTTTCAGATGGAGAAATCAAAGCTATCAATAATCACATGAAAAAATGTTCTAAATCACTCTTGATTGGAGAAATGCAAATTAAAAACAACTGTGAGGTACCATCTCCTACCTATCAGATTGGCTAATATGAAAATAAAGGAAAGTGATAAATGTTGTAGGGAATGTAGCAAAATTGGGACATTGATATATTGTTGATATAGTTGTGAACTGATCCAACCATTCTGGAGGGCAATTTGGAGCTATGCCCAAAGGGCTATAAAACTATGTATACTCTTCCATCCTGTTATATCAGTACTGGGTCTGTTTCCCAAAGAGATCATAAAAAAGGGGAAAGGACCTACTTGTATAAAAATATATACAGCAGCTTTTTTTGTGATGGAAAAGAATTGGAATTCAAGGGGATATACATTTATTGGAGAATGACTAAACAAATTTTGGTGTTTAATGGTAATGGAATACTCTTGTGCTATAAAACATGATAAGCAGGATGACTTCAGAGAAAGCTGGAAAAACCTATATGAACTTGATGCAAAGTGAGATAAGCAGAACCAGAACACTGTACACAATAACAGCAATATTGTATGATGATCAACTGTGAAAGACTTAGCTGTTGTCAGCAATATAATATTCCAGGACAATTCTGAAGGACTTACAACAAAGAATGCTATCCACCTCTAGAGAAAGAATTGTTGGAGAAGGAATGCAGATCAAAGCATACTATTTTTCACATTAGTTTACTTATGCTTTTATTTGGGGATTTTGATTTTATATGAATATTCCCTTACAACAATGATTGAGATGGAAGTATCTGTTGCATACATACACGTATAACTCAGATCAAATTGCTTACCATCTCTGAGGGGGGGAAGGAAGAGAAGAAGGGAGATAATTTGGATATCATAATTTTGGAAAACATATGTTGAACATTGTTACTATATGTAATTGGGAAAATAAAATGTCACTTTAAAAAGTGAAAAAAATTTTGGTCTAAAAGTTAGATATTTGTTTTTTAGTAGCCTTGAAGTCAAGTAAGCCTAGTTTCAAATCTCAACCCTAATACTTTTTTCCCCAAAATTTATATTTTTACATGCATTTACAGTTTTTAATAATCATTTTCCAACATCTTGTGATCCATGTTCTCTCACTCCCTCTTACCCCATAAACATTCCCAAGACAGTAGGTCATATGAAATATATTGTACATGTTTCTATATTCATCATGTTATGAAAACCAAACATAATCTTGTTAGCTCTGTAACTATAGGGGTCAGCTAGGTGGCACAGTAGACTGAATACCAGGTCTTTGGTCAGGAAGTTTCGTCTTTCTAAGTCCAAACTGGCCTCAGAACTTTATAACTGGGATAAGTCACTTAAATCAGTTTGCCTTAGTTGCCTCATCTGTAAAATTAATTTGAGAAGGAAATAACAAAGCACTTCAGTGTCTTTTTCAAGAATACTCCAAATAGGGTCACAAAGAGTCAGAATTGACTGAAAATGAGTGAACAACAACAATGACAAAGTATGACTCTGGACAAATCACTTGACCTCAATTTCTCCATCTGAAAAATGAGAAACAGGGGCACCTAAGTGGCCAAAGGATAGAATGTCCTGGATTCAACTCTAGCCTCATATACTTCCTAGCTGTGACCCTGGGCAAATCACTTAGCTCTTATCGCCTACCTTTGCCTCTCTTCTGCCTTAGAACCAATATACAGTATTGATTCTAAGATGGAAGGTAAGGGTTAAATAAAAAAGAATAAAGAAAAAAGAGAGAGAGAAATGTGGATAGAAAGCTGGCCTCAAGGGGGCAGCTGGGTAGCTCAGTGGATTGAGAGTCAAGCCTAGAGACAGGAGGTCCCAAGTTCAAATCCAGCCTCAGACACTTCCCAGCTATGTGACCCTGGGCAAGTCACTTGACCCCCATTGCCTACCCTTACCACTCTTCCACCAAGGAGCCAATACACAGAAGTTAAGGGTTTAAAAAAAGAAAAGAAAAAGAAAGCTGGCCTCAAAGCCAAGAAGACCAGGGTTTAAGTCTTATCCCTGGTACATATTGCCTATGTGACACAAGACAACTCTTTATATTTAAAAGATATTGGCTTATATTGATAGAGGAACTTAATTCCCTCATTCCTAAATCAATGAAAAATGAGGACCAATCACTATCCCTATGTAAAATCTTAATAATAATAAGTAAGGTACTTGCCTCAGAGGGTTGTTGTATAACCCAAATGTAATCATTGCTGGAATTTTAAAGTTATATAAATAAATTTATTATTAAATATATACATATATATTTTAAAGATATATATATATATAATTAATTGTTAGTGTTTGCCACTCTAACCACCTATAACCATCCTCAATGCCTTTTCATGCACCACCAGGAAATCAATAAATTTCTTGATCCACAGAATCGGAGGTAAGTATAAAGTTGGACCATTTCACTGATCCAACTTCTGTCATAGCTGCCGGGACAACTTTTCAAAACTCTTCAAGCCTAAAGAAATGGATAATGCTATCCTACATCACTCCTGTAAGGCAGCTTTTCTCAGACCTCCTAAATTAATCTCCCTTCATCATTCACCCCTCTTACTCCATTTTTATTTCCACTTTGAGATTTGTACGCAACAAAAATTGAGACAAAGAAGCAGAACTCTTTGCTACAATTACCTTCCAGGGGATGGCAAGCATCTATTTGTAGACACTAAGTGCTTGGAAACTCGGGTTTCTCTTCTAAAGCTTCCATTTGTTGTCTAACAACAAAAATTCCCATTGTCAGTTTTATTGCCTGTTAATAGAACCGATAATAGAAACAAAGAGGGGGAAATGACATAATCTACTCATGACAGATGTTTGAACATATTTTAACCATCCCAGCTGATATTTCTTCTTGTGTTGTTTTAAGTCAATGAAAATTCAGCTGAACCATTAGTTCCCAAACTCCTACTGAATGGTGTGTTGGGGAATTTTTGTTGTTTTTTTTCCTTGAAAATAAACAGTGCATAAATTTCACAATTGTAAGAATTTATGGTTTCCTAGTGTGAAAAATGGCTTGAGAGCAATATCTAATCCTTCTGAGCAAAGTCGGCTCCTTCCTTCCTTCAGACTCAGTAGTTATCGTTGTTTAAGTCACTTCCTCTACCCAAATGCATGAGTTTCAGGATAAATGTTGGATGATTTCACTCGGAGGTGGTGTATTTTCATGAATCTTAGTCTGTTACTATGGCCAAACAGGGTCTCCCTGGAGAGCTGCCCTTGCCCAGCATCCATCAGTGTAGACGGCAGGGAGCTGGATCAGCCCATCTCTGGGGAAAAGCTCCCTCCAGGCACCAGAGAAGCAGCAGCTTAAAGGATCTAAGACATCTTAAGAGAGTGCTCAGGCCAATACAATCGTTCTATAGAGAAAGAAAATAAAGGCAAAAAAGAAGTGACTTGTCCAAGGTCACGGTAGCTAGCACAGTCAGAGTCTAGATAGGAATCAATCAATCAGCAGCATTTGCTAAGCATCTGCTAACTGTGCTAGAGAGACAGAGAACAGCTAATCCCCGCTCTCAGGGACTGTTACACATTATCATAGGGAGATGACAGGCAGACAACTATGTGTGTGTCTATACACATACATACCCTCACAAATACATATATACTATACACACACGTATTTATATACCTATATATGTGTGAATATAGGCGTCTGAGAAAAAATTCCCATTTGCCATTTTGTGTATTTATCTATTTCTCTCTAATACCCATATATCCTAATATATGAATATTAGAGAATATATTAGAAAAATAAAATTTATATGGAAATATAATATATAGAGAAATATTATAGAAATATATTAGAGAATATATTTCTCTCTAATATTCATGTATATTTATGTTACACATAATATAATATGCAAAACATGTATTACACATTCTATAATAACTAAAATCTAAATATATAATTATATAATGTATTTTTTTGTGTGTATATGTGACAGGGAAAGAGGGAAAGAGAGACAGACAGATAGACAGGGAGAGACAGCAAGAGAAAAAGACAGAGATGGAGGAGGGAGAGAGAGAGAGGGATGGAGGGAGAGAGGGAGGGATAGACAGACAGATGGAGAGAGAAAGAAACAGACAGGCTGACAGAGAGTGAGGAGGGAGAGACAGGCAGGGAAAGAAAGAGAGGGAGAGAGAGAGAGAGAGAGAGAGAGAGAGAGACAGAGAGAGAGAGAGACAGAGAGAGAGACAGAGAGAGAGAGAGAGAAATGTGTGTGTATTTTGACATGGGTTACTACATGGTGCAGTGGATAGAGTGCTGAGCCTGGAGACAGGAAGACATCTTCCTGAGTTCAAATCTGACTGCAAACACTTGCTAGATGTGCAATCCTGGGCTTAAACCAGTTTGACTCAGTTTCCTCATTTTTAAAAAATGAACTGGAAAAATAAATGACAAAACATTCTAGTAACTTTGTCAAGAAAACCCCAAATGGTGTTACAAGGACTTGGACAGGACTGAAAACAACTGAACACTAAAATATATGTATGTATAAATGTGTGTGTGTGTGTGTGTGTGTGTGTGTGTGTGTGTGTGTGTGTGTGTGTACACAAGTGGTAATGGGTGGTACTCTTAGGGAG
Organism: Gracilinanus agilis; assembly: GCF_016433145.1. Classification (NCBI taxonomy): domain Eukaryota; kingdom Metazoa; phylum Chordata; class Mammalia; order Didelphimorphia; family Didelphidae; genus Gracilinanus; species Gracilinanus agilis. Next base: position 250,540,081 of record NC_058134.1, read on the forward strand.
AAGGCATTGTCAGGGGACGAGACCAGAAGAAGCCTCCTGCAGACATAAGATTTGATTAGAGACTTGAAACATAGCTTTTACACTGAGACTGGATTGATGTATGAATTAAGAACTGGTTTTTGTGGGGCAGCTGGGTGGCTCCATGGATTGAGAATCAGTCCTATACACAAGAGGTCCTAGGTTCAAATCTGGCCTCAGACACTTCCCAGATATGTGACCCTGGGCAAGTCACTTAGCCCCCCATTGCCTAGCCCTTACTGCTCTTCTGTCTTGGAACCAGTTATACAGTATTGATTCTAAGACAGAAGATAAAGTTTTAAAAACAACTGCTTTTTTTCCTTTCTTTTCAAAAATTCATGACTGTAAGAGAAGACTTGGTACATAAGAAAAGCATAAAGGACATATTCAAAAGTTGTGATATTATTAAAAATAAAAGATAGCATTAAAGTTAAAATTAAGCAAATTTAATCTCTGCTACACTTGGATAAACAATATGAAAAAGTGAAAATATTATATTATTAGCCAGAGTTTGGATTGATTCCTCACCTACAATGTTTACTTCATATACAACCTTGGGCTGAATATTGAAACTCTCTAAGCCTGTTTCCTTATTTGTAAAATAAAATGTCACATGGGTTTACATCTGAAGTTCCTTTCAGCTCCAAATCTATGGTTTTTTATGAGTGTTCTCATTACACCATTATAGATTTACAGAATCTATGTTATTGTGAAAAATTTTTGTTGTAACCATAATCTTATATCGATACATGGTTAAAAGTGTGATAGGAGCAATATTTTAAAACCTCACCCAGTGAAAGTTTGGGTAGGTTTCCTATAAAGGGGTTCTGAGATCAACCATGAAGGAGGCAGGATGAGAAACCCCAAACAGTGAGATAATAAAAGCCAAGACATTTTCTGAAATATTCTAATTATCTAATAAATGTGATGAAGAAATGGAATTTTATTTTATTAATCTGGAATCTGAGAGACCAACTGCCATTGAGAGAAGCACTTCAAAGAAGTACTTGAAAAGTCCATAGATTTTTCTAAAATTGCAGAAATGTGCAAATGTGTTCATCCGTACCCTGTTTAATTGGCTGAAGTCAGTAAAGGGTGCTGCTTTACTTTCGAAGGTTTCCAGTCTTTTCATTTTCAATGTTAAATGCAGCTCTCTCTCTCTGTCTCTCTCTCTCTTCTCTCTCTCTCTCTCTCTCTCTCTCTCTCTCTCTCTCTCTCTCTCTCTCTCTCTCTCCTCCTCCTCCTCCTCCTCCTCCTCCTCCTCCTCCTCCTTCTTCTTCTTCTTCCCTTTCTCTTTCCCCTTCTCCCTCTCCTTTCCCTCCCAGACAAAAAACACTCTTCCCTAAATATCACTTGTAATATGTGTGCGTGTGTTTATACACATACTTTTTTTCCTCCCTTTTAGAAGATAAACTGTAGGAGGACCATCCCTTATATTTGTATTCCCAGGGATTTAAAACAGAGTTTAGCATACTCTGTGAACATAGATAAAACTATTTCTTAGTTCCTTCATCTTCGACTATTTTCAGGTTAGAGTTCCCCAGTTCAGATAGTTCTAAATGGCTGAAGTATCTTAAGGGATTGTCATCTCCCTCACACCTTGCTCTGTCTCTCTTAAAGTCCAGATTGCTTATTTTTTTCTAGCTTCCAAGTTCCCTTTTCACAACTCCCATTCACTTCCAGCTTCTGGCTCATATTACTCCTCAGCTCATTCAACGGTAGTAACTCATCTCATTTGACAACTGGTAACCTGACAACCCCGACAACCTAACAATTCAGCAGCTTGAATTCCAGTTAGAAAGGAATATATATATATATACATATATGTATGTATGTATTTCATGAGAATATTGATGCAACGAGTGACAGCTTGATCTAGTTAATAAAGAACTGACCTTAGAATCAGGAAGATCTATACCTCTAACAAAATTTCCTTTGTGACCTTGTAGAAGTCACTTAAATTTTCAGTACTTTAGGCAACTCTTTAGGAGTATAAAATGCAGAGAAGGTGCCAATTTGCTTTAGGAAAAGGAATTTTTACCCACCAGTTCCTTATACCACTGAAATCACCAAACTAGTTCCTATCTTTATCACTATCCCTATCTTTAATCCCTATTAATAGCAACTTGGTTAAATGTATGTATTGGTGCCTAACATCATCATCTGTTATCAACTATAAGAGAAAGAAAGAAGGGCTTAATGCTACTATAAATTTATAATTTTTCTGATCTGAGGCGGTTATGACTCCAGCAGACTCTATTATCTTTTTGATGACAAGAACTATCATGCATACACATATTTGTATAAATGCACATAACTATTGCCTTATGAACACAGTGCAAATGAGAAATAGTAGTGGTGACATTTAGCTATACCAAGTCAAGGTTTCTGCAAGGCATTGTGGATTGGCTATAATTAGGGAGCACAGACCATTTAGAACTCAAGGAGAGCATCTAAGTGAGGCCGCTCCAACCAACTTTCTTCGAAGAGAAAGACTCTACTAGATTTTATCTGGACTCAACCTCAACTCTAAATTGCTTGGCTACTTTTGACACATCATCAAGATAATTTCTAGTAGGTGGTCCAATAATTTTAACCATTGTTCTAGATTATCATAACAGCCCATAGAATTATATAATGTGGTCATTGAAATTACCAACTCAATCATTCAGAAACACTTGTTCTAGAGAAACAATGAAAGATATTTTCAGTGATAAATTACCTTTTTCTTCTTATAGAGAACTCTCAGAAAATATTTCCATGTAAATGGAATTACTTCCTGATTCCTTCTCTAGATCCTTTAGCATTGAGAAATCATGAGATTGTACTCTTCAGAATTTATTTATATCTTTTTATGTACATATGTTCTGTTTTACATTCTAGACATTTGTAGCTGTATGTCCCATCTAGGATGACACATATCATATCTTCCAGAACTATTTTTATTCAAGAAAAGAAAGCCAGCTTTTCACAAGGTTTCACAAAGGAGATATACTTTGGTTCTGAAAATATCCCCACGAAACTAGAAACTCCATGAAGGCAGGGATCAAGTTATAGAATAACAGTTTTGGAGCTGGAAGGGACCTGAGACATCTTAGTCCTGTCTCTATATTTAATAGATAAGGAAACTAAGTTTGGGATGGATTAGTGACTTGCTCAAAATCACAGAAGTAGGAACAGAGGCAAGATTCAATTCCAGTTTTTTTCTTATTCCAGAATCACTGTCCTTCCCTAGGAAAAAATGCCTCCATTTCCTTGAGGCATTTTTTTCTAGGGAAGGACAGTGGTTTGGATATATATCCTTTGGTTTGAATACGTATATCCCTTGGATATAGTAAGTAGTGTGGTACAGTAGAGAAACCACTAAATTGATGTCAGAAGAGGTTTGGGTTCAGATCTTTCTTGTAATGGCTATAGACAAGCCTCACAGTTTTTAAGCTCATAGATTCAGATCTAGAAGACACCGTAAAGGTCATTGATTCTAACCACCACCACCCCATTTTACAAATGACTAAACTGAGGCACAGAGATTGCTGCGTGACTTTCATGGACTCATGTAGCTAGTATCTGCAGCAGGATTTGGACTCGGATCTTCCTAACTCCAAGTCGGGTGCCTTATCCACTGAGCCTTGAATAAGCCTCTTCTGATCTTATTATTAACCTCAATTTCTTCCTGGGCAAAATGAGGGTGAAAATAATATCTGCAAAACTTCCCTCACTGGGTCATTGGGAGGATCACAAGAGCTTTAGTTTTATGCAGGCTTTGCAGACCTGAAGCTGCTGTATCAATGTCAGCAATTACTACTCTTTGTTGAATTAGGAACTGAAGCTTAAGCACTCAGGAGTCAGTAGCCCTGCTGTATTTACACAGCCATCTGTTTACAAAGGAAACGCAGAGTCAGAGAATTGGAAGGGACCTCGGATGCCAGCTGGTCCAACCCGGCACTGGAGACATGAATTGTGTTTATATCCCTGCTACATTGCCCTTCACACCTGTCAATCTGCTCGAGTCACTGACCCTTCGATAAATGGAGGGCAGCTAAGGTCAGAGGACAAAGACCACTCCAAGACGTGTGGCTCTTTTCATGTGGCTGAAAATACAATGATGCCCTTGGCTTCAGTCAAGGCTGAATCTAGACACCTGGGAGAATGGGAAAACAGCTACAGGTTTGAAGTCAAGAGCCATGTGGGTTACTAGCTCGGGGCTTGAAGGCACATCTTTCAAGGATAATAGGGAAACCGGAGGGAACTCAGTAGGAACTGTCAAAGGGAGGATCGGAGCTCAGATTCTCTGATTTTGAAGTCAATGCTTTTTCCACTCTAACATATTCTATATCTCAACTTCTTCCTATATTATATGAGAATAATGACATCTACCTCCTTTCTCCACAATATTGTAAGGATCAAATTTAAATCACAAATCTATAGATGCTCATTCTTTGTATCCCCAGCAGCACTTAGCACTGTACTTGGCAAATAGAAACACTTAAATGCTGGTTGAGTAATTGGCTGATTGATAGGGAGGTAACATGGGATAGTAGGTAGATAGAAAGCTATGTTGGGATTCAGAAAGAAGGATTTGAGTCCTCTCTTTGATATTTACTGGCTAGGGGATCCCTGGGCAAGAGCCTTAAAAACTCAGCAGCTCCAAACAATTCTCAATAGTATTACTCTGGTAAGAAGGAATCTTCTCCCAATCTCTGATCCCCTCCCAGTCAAAAAACCAACCAACCAACCAAACTGCATTATCTATCAGTGTCAGGTATTATTATTAGTATCAATACAACAATAATAAAAATGAATGTGCCTGTTATATGCAAGACAAGATATGAGGGTATTAAGGTAAATCAGACAAGGACCCTGCCTTCAAAGATTTCTGGTGATAAGATCTATCAGTCCATTTATCTATCTGTCTATCTAAGTATCTATCTTTCTATGTATCTATCTGTCTGCCTATCTATCAATCTATCTGTGGCTGTCTGTCTTTCTGTCTCTTTATCTGTCTGTCATCTGGCTATCTATCAATTTGTGTCTATCAATCTATCTGTGGCTGGCTGTCTATCTATCTCTGTGTCTCTATCTGTCTGTCATCTATCTAGCTCTGTCTTTCTGTCTATCTGTCTGTCTGCTTATCTATCAATCTATCTGTGGTTCTCTGTCTGTTTGTCTATCTGTCTGTCTTTCTGTCTGTCATCTGTCTATCAATTAATGTATCTGTGGCTGGCTGTCTATCTATCTATCTCTGTCTATCTGTCTGTCTGCCTGCCTATCTATCAATCTATTTGTGTTTCTCTGTCTATGTACCTGTCTGTATGTATGTAGGTCTATCTGTCTGTCTGCCTATCTATCAATCTATCTGTGCTTCTCTGTCTGTCTATCTGTGTCTGTCTGCCTATCTGTCTGTCATCTGTCTATCAATCAGTATCTATCTGGTTGGCTGGCTGACTTTCTGTTTGTTTCTTTTTCATTAGTCAATTCATCACTTTCTTCCTATCATTCATCTTTCTATATATTCCTTCAAATGCAAAATGAAGGAACGCATCTACCTTCTAAGGTGGTTGTGAGGATCAAATGAGATATTTGTTATGCACTTAGTGGAGTATCTGGTACATTGTAAGTGTTTAATGAATGTTTGCTCCTTTCTCCTCTCTTTTCCCTAGCACTTATTGGCTATATGACTTTGAGCAAGTCATTCAACCATTCAGTGACCCCAAACAAATCTCTGAAAGTATATGTTATAAAATAGCTATTAATTTATTGTCTGAGGAGGTTTCTGAGTTGAGAGATTCCCACACCAGTGACATCACAAATATAAACACTACCTGAACAGCACCCATCCTCTCCCCCATAAAATTAACATTGATGAAAAAATAAAGCATCTCTACCTACCCAAAGGCAAAAATGGTAACTACCCCATTTGATAATACCAGTCCCCTCTTATTCAAGATATGTAAAAAAAAAGTTACTCCTCAGTAGCCTAAACATTCAACAGTAAAGTGGATTAAAGGGAAAAAATAAAAATTCAACAGAGCTAGAGAAAGAAGGCACCACAAGGGGTAGGATCACAGCATCATAGACTTAGAGCGAAAAGGAATCTGAGAGCTTATGAAATCTAATTCCACTCATTTTCTCAATGAGAACATTAAAGCACAAAATCTTTTAATGACTTGCCTAGGGTTGCACTGTTAGTACATATCAGAGGCAGAATTCAAATTCTGGTCTTCTTAATCAACTCCAGCACCCTGTCCATCATACCACCAAGTAAACTGAGGTCTTGAAAGCCAAAGTAACTTGCCCAATGTACAGCTAGCAAATAGCAGGGACAAGAACCAAACTCAGCTCATCCCACTCTGAATCCAGTGTTCTTTCAGATACAGCACACTTCTCTCATTTTCAGGGCCTTCAATGATACTTTATATCCTTAAATTATTGCCTTGACCTTCTTGAATTGCTCTCAGATTGATTTATGCAGTTTTGTAATTTTCTATTATCAGTTATACCTTTAACTTAGGTTTTTTAATGTAGAGTTTGAGAATTAATGAAAAATGCATTTTAAGGGGGAAGCTAAGTGACACAGAGGATAGAGTGCCAGGTCTGGAGTCAAGATGACCTAGGTTCAAATCTGACCTCAGACGCTTCCTAGCTGTGTGACCTTGGGTAAGTCACTTAATCCTGTTGTCCTAGGCCTTGTCACTCTTCTATTTTAAAACTAAGAAAGAAAGTAAAGGTTTTAAAAAAAACTTGCATTTTAATATAATTGGTTTCCATTGTAGTCCTTTATATTTTATATCATGAATTTAAAAACATGATGCAGAGAATGAATCCAATGGTTTCACCAGAATGTTCAAGAGGTCTCTGACACAGCAAAGGTCAAGAAACTCTGCTATAATCGTTATCTATGAATCAGGGCTTGAAACCAGATCAACCTGGCTGCAAGGCCAGCTCTCTATGTATGGTAAATGATACATTTGTCATATTTTTACACACTTTCTCTCAAACTAGACTGTAAATAGCTTGAGGAGAGGAACTATGTCTTTGCATCCTGAGTGGCTCTGAGTTCATCCCTGGTGCTGTACACAGAACAAACTCTATTTATATTTGTGACTTTAATATTAGGTCTGAGAACTGCCATATCTTTGTTTTTTCTTAATTTTTTTGTTTCAGAATGAATTAATACTTTTTTTTAATCTGGAAGGTTTTGAAGAAGTTAAGTATCCTCACCTGCCAAAAAGAGTCCTCTGTTTTCTTTTGTTTTCTTGGCTGATGCTTGTTGGCTTGGAGCCTACATTTCCATATGCTAGTCTCTCCTACTTCTTTTTTTAAAAATATGCCAGCCTTTAACTCACAAAGTAAACCACAGCCTTTTGTTTTATATAACCTTTGAACGTGGGTTTCCATGACAGTTGTCTAGTTGTCCTTCCTTATCGCCTGGTTTTTAATTCCTGAATTCTCTGAAACACTTCCTTTAGTCAACTGATTTTAACCTCTTTTCTCCTTCATATCTCTCTTGTATAGAAATGACCATAATACTTCTGGCTTTCAGAATAAGGCCTGAATGTTTGTCCATTCAAAAGAAAATGGGAGACCTTGGCTTGTCCTCATCTTTTATTTAATATTTACAAATCCCTTTTCATTGGAAATCTGCCTGCCTGAATGATAATTATAAGACCACAGATGCATAGAACTTAGAAGTCATCTAGTCCATCTGCCTCCTTTTACATATAAGAAACCTGAGATTCATAAAAATGAAATTACTTATTTAAGATCATGAAGTTATAGCAGAGCTCAAGTTCATAAAGGCATATCGAGATTTGAATCCAGGATTTCTGACACAAAACCCAGAAGGCTATTTGTTGTGCCACGTTGTCTCTTAATCAACGCTCACCCAAATGACAAGAGTGTCCAGATCAGCTTGATCATTCTGCAACAGATCACTCAGTGTGATAAAGAGGAGGCTTATGAGCAAACATATTAAGCCTCTTAGCCCACAGTTTTCTTCTCTGCAAAAGAAGACAAAAATGCCTGCAGTATCTAACTCATAGGGTGGCTAGGGGGTTCATATGACATAATGTATATAAAAACACTTTTCTTACAGCCTTATATAAATATCAGATGATGCTCCAATTTTGGACCATTTCTCTATCATTGGCTCTTCAGCTAGAGATGAATTCCCAACAGATTTAAAATTTCTGAAGTTTGCCTTTTCTATCTGTATATCTATACTTTGTGCCCACTCCCTCTACCACCCCCACGTGGTCCCTTGATGAAAAGAAGTAACTGATGGATGCACCTCTTTGTGCTCTCCATAGATGACACCATCATCATCATCACCATCACCATCACCGCCATCACCAAATGATACAGACCACTTTGAAATTTACAAAGAGCTTGGTGTACATTATTTCATATAAACTTTATTTTAAATCCTTATATTACACACATCTAGCCACACTGATATTGTTGCTATTTCTCACAAAAGGCGAATTTCCTGACTCCATACATTTGCGTCGGCAGTTTCCCACTCTTATAATCCTAGCTTCCTTCATAGATTTAGTTTAAATATGACTCTCTGCATAAGACTTTTCTATATGAGACCCTTTTTCATCTCCTATAACTTCTCTCTAAACCAGTGGTTCCCAAACTTTTTTGGCCTACCATCCCCTTTCCAGAAAAAAATATTACTTAGCCTCCTGGAAATTTATTTATATTTTTATTTTAATAGCAATTAATAGGAAAGATAAATGCACCTCTGGCCATCACCGCCTCTGGATTGCTGCAGCACCCACCAGGGGGCAGTGGTGCCCACTTTGGGAATCACTGCCTAAACTTTTCATCTGATTACTCTGTATATTCAAATTATCAGCATGTTTTCTTTCCCTGTTATAACACTAATTCTTATAAAGAATGATTTTTTAACCTTCCTTTGTGTCCCCATCATTTAGCACAGTCCCTGGCACATAGTAAGTACTTAATACATGCCGGTTGGCTGAAGGACTTAACTGATAATCAATCCTATAGCTACTAAGAATATTTATTTTTAATCACTATGTAGCATAAGGATTGTGTATGATGTAATTGGGTATTGGGTGATTTTTTTTATTTATAAAGATTTATTATGATATATGGAAAAACATTTCAGTCATTAGAAGTTAGTAAATTTAGTATGTAATTAAACTCTCAGAGAGGTCTCTTCTGCAGCCTAAGGGACTTGCCAGTGGACAAAGAAACAGGCTGTTCCAGGGATGTACTTTCTCTCTTCTATGTTCATTATGGAGTAGCCTAGCTCCTAGAAATCCCCCAAAAGGGCAGTGGGTGGGATGTGGTCCTTTTAACTAAAATATGCATGCTTTTTCATCTCTGGAGATGAAGTTAGCCTGGGCACCAGAATTCCTAGATCCTCTCCTGGCTCACATGTGCCCTATGTCTTATCCTGTTTTGTGATACCATTCCAGACATCAGCCTTCAAAGAAACAGTGACCCAATTCAGTTGAATTGAAATTTGCATTGAGTACCATCTACATGTAAGAAGACACTCTGCCAAGTGCAAGTCAAGAGCAAATCTGCAGTTATTTTCAAAATGGAAATGTTACCAACCTCATCTCCCTGTTAGAGGCGCCTTTCCTTCTGAATGATAAAAAGTAAGATTCTTAAAGAGAAAGTGTTGGGGGAGGAGGGACAGTGGTCCTGTTGTATTCTTTATTCTAATATCCCCTTCCCAATACACAAAAATCTACCTAATGGAAAGACCACTTGCTGATTCTAGAGTCAAAGAACCTGGAATCAAGGCTCACCTGCAAAATTGACTCCCTGTTTATCCCAGAGAAATTTCCTTAAATATCTTGGACCTCAGTTTTCCTACTCAGAATGAGAGAGTTGCCATTCTTTTAACTCTCTATCTCTATGTTTCAGAACATTATCAGAAACACAGTGACCCCTCCCAACCCCAAATTCTCCCCCAAACACTCTCCATTTGGGAGGGGCTGCCCTTATCCCCCTCGATCTGATATTTTCTGGACCCTTCCATACTTTTAGGTCTTAATGATGGATAATTGTCTCGCCTCTTATGCTCAGGTTTGAGTCACTATATGACTGACATCACTCCTAGAATCATGAACACCTTCAAATCTCTCACCCTTACTCTCAGGGTTCAATCAATCCAAGGCATTCTTTCTCCTTTCTCAGACTTCTAGGTTCTAATTCCCACGCACAGTTTTAAACTTTATCCCCCTCAAACCAAAGGGAAGTAGATGAATTCTTCATTCTTCATCCCTGCCTCTATATTTAAAGTATATGAACATTTGTTCCCTCCCCCTTCCACCAAAGCCACAGAGATTGTATTGATATAAAACAAGTTTATTTCTGCAAAAAAAATAGATAACCATTCTTTTAACTCTTCTTCTCTACATTTCCAAATCTATCTCTTTTTACAGATTAAGAAACCGAGGCAAAATATATAAAAGTTAAGGGAGAAGAGCTTGTCATATGCTCTAGACCAGAGATTCTTAATTTATTTTTGTCTTGGACCTTGTTGGGAGTATGGTGAAGCCTATGGGCACCTTCTCAGAATAATCCTTTAAAAAAAAAGAAACTGAGGTAAACAGGGTTAAATGACCTGCTCAGGGTTACATAGCTAATAAGTATCTGAGTTCAGATCTGAACTTAGAACTTCCTAACTCAAGGCTCAGTGCTCTATCCACTGTGCCACCTAGCTACCACATGTAGGTAAAAACAAATTTTTTGTGTGTATATAAGTATATACACACACACAAATTTGTAATTAAATTACATTTAACCAATTGTAACTACTTTTTACTTTTTTTTAGACTAGCAATTCCTTAAGTTGTTCAGAATTAGAGAGATTACACAGCAAGCGTTTTAAGTATAGATACAAATTTCTTGTTGGCATTTAGAAGGTTCTCTTTAAGAGAATTGGCTCCTGACTTCCATTTTGCATCCGCTACCCCTTGGGTTTTCAGAGAGAACTACAACAAGTGTATGGAACAGTGGAATGAATTTCTCTCTTTCTCTTTCCTCCATAGTAAAAATACATGTTTTGCAGAGGCATAAAGTAAGCCAGCCGATACTAAGTGGAGAATTCATGGCTGCTTTCTGTTTTTTCTGAACTTGGGCCATAGACTAGAATTTCTGACAATGATCTGCCCATGAAATTTTCCAAGAGATCAAAAGTTTCTCATTTTGAGTATTGGCCTCCAAAGGAGATGACTTCATACAACAGGTTTGGAGCGGGGGGGAACACAAAAACAAGAAAGGATTCCCAAAAGATGATGGTCCTGTATTTGATGGACAAATGATATGTCAAAGTGGGGCAAGAAATGTGTATCTTGAGAAACCTGCAATTGTCAGTTGCTCAGATAATGAGGGCTCTGTGTGAATGGGGGGCACTTGGTTATTGGTTCCTCCAATTTTTAGGTCTTTACTTTTAGGTCTTTACTTTTTAGGGAGTATGTAATAGATGATCTGTATAATTCATATTTCTGTATTTGTTTATGATATCCTACTAGTCCTTTGAATTTAATGCATTCTTTGTGATATAGGACATAAAAGCAATCCTCTCCACCCACACATGCATACACACACATACCCATAAAGACTACCTCTTGTTTGGAGCACATTCCTCAGTGCAGATGATGTTCGGATGAAACTAATGATGATTTTAGCCTACTTTGGCTTGCATATCTCCTGAACAAATTCAAAGCTTTTGAAGTCTGACATGTATTGGCAAAATGACTGTTTTTCAGTGCTATGGGACATGTTGCCAGATTTCCCCAGACAAGCACTGTTTTGAGTTCAGAGCAACTGGTTAGTCCCTGCTGTCGCGTGACACCAAAGGTAATTTTGTGGGACAGAAGGACTTTCTGCTTTTCAGATATTCATATCCTGAATGACCAGTTTCAACCATAACTGAAGCTTTGAAGTTTCTCCAACAAACGCTTCCTGGAATTTTTCAAACAATTCAGCTTTTAATTTGAGGCAGGATATTAGCATTTCCAATGAACTAAAAAGAAACGCATGGAGCCACTCTATAAAACTCGGTCCTGAGGAACTGGAGGGTATGGGACTTCAAAGCAAGGCTACGCTCCTCCAGTGAGAAGGATGAGAGTCACCACGATAGGAATCTGCAGCTGGAAATCTGGTTAGTGGTGCCTACCTCCACTTTGTTTCTGCTTTGAAGACGACATTTCCATCTGGAGCCTCCGCAACGTAAGCTCTTCGCTGGAGAAAATCTTTGTCAAGAGCACACAATCAGGGTAAATGTCAGATTCATTAATCATCTCCTATAGGCAGAGTCAACTGTAATGACTGTATTAACTTCAATTTCCTGAGAAGGTGAGAGAGCAATGAAGATTAAACAAGGATCAAACGTAAATGTTAACAAAACAACATCTTTTCTTCCTGAACCACACATTATTGTGACCAAGGCAACCCTTTCTTCCTTCTCCTACGATTTGGTGTAGGAAATGGTAAATAGGATAGGAACTAGATGGATGGTTTCCTTACTTTAGGGATGTCCAGGTGAGATAATTCTCTCTTCCAATGTAGACCAACACCTTCTTTGCAATGAATGGTCTTAGTGAATTTACTAGAATCTAGACCAACTTGTCTATACTTGATCAAGAATCCCTTCCTCAGCTTCCATAATGAGAGATTGGCCAGATTGTAATAAATCCAAATTATTTGTCCTACATATGAAAAATTTGAAGCCCCTAAGAGTTCACATATTGCATTATTTCAAATACAGGACTAGAACTGGGAGTTCTGACTCCCCATCTAAGATTCTGTCCACGATACCATGTTCCTTTCCAAATATGTCCTTTAAAGTATAGGCCAATCAATCAGCAAATATTTATTGAGTGTCTGTTATGTGCCAGACACTGTGTTAAACACTAGGAATGCAAAAAGAGGCAAAAGCCCTCAAGGAACTTTCAATGGGATGGGGGAGATGACATGGAAACAAACATATACAAAGAAAGCTGTGTACAAGATAAAAGGGAACTAATTAACAAAGGGAAGGTAAAAGAATTAAGAGAGGTTGAGGAAGGCTTTCAATAAAAAAATAGGATTTTAGCTGGGACTTAAAGAAGGTCAGTAGATGGAGAAAAGACAAAAGAGAGTGTTCTAGGGATAGAGTAAACCCTGGGTACCAATTTGATCCTGGGTTTGGGCTAAGAACTAGATTCCCTGCTTCCACATCTCTCCCATGAGATGCATTACAATTACATAAAAATTTGTAAAAAACTTTCTAATTGGTCTCCTTACTTCCAACTGCTCTCTTCTCCAGCATGATACAATGGAAGGACCAAAGGTAAAGTCAGAAACTGGTTTCAAGTCCCATCTCCGATATTTACTACTTGTATGCTATGTGGCCTTAGGAAATCATTCTATCTCCCTGAACCTTAGTTTTATTGGAATCTGCAAAATGATTTGGTTAGTGTATATGACCTCTTTTGCTCTTTCCAATTCTAGATCCATGATCCTACGGTCTTCATATAGATACCAAATTCATATTCCTACTGAACCTATCATTTCTCTGATTAAGAATATTCGTTAGCTCCCTAGTGCCTCTAGGAGAAAATGCAAACCCCCATTATGCAGACTTTTGTCATCTGGATTCAACTTGTCTTTCCTGACACATTTCTCTCCTCCATTCACTCTGTGTTCCAGCCAAGCTGCTCAGCTTATACACAGCAGTCCATCTCCTATCTCCATCCCTTTCAAGAAAGGACATTCTCAATCTGTAGGACACTGCTGCCTCACCATCACCTTTAAGAATCCCTCATTTTGGGAATGCCCTTCTATTGGGGAATGGCTGAACAAATTGTGGTATCTCTTGGTGATGGAATACTATTGTACTCAAAGGAATAATGAACTGGAGGAATTCCATGTGAACTGGAAAGACCTTCAGGAATTGATGCAGAGCGAAAGGAGCAGAACCAGGAGGACATTGTACACAGAGACTGGCATACTATGGTACAATTGAATGTAATGGACTTCTGTACTAGCAGCAATGCAGTGATCCAGGATAATTCTGAGAGACTTATGAAAAAAGAACATTATCCACATCCAGAGAAAGAACTGTGGCAGTAGAAATACAGAAGAAAAGCATTTGCTTGATCACATAGTTGGATGGGGATATGTTTGGGGATGTAGACTCTAAATGATTACTCTAGTGCAAATATTAATAATATGGAAATAGGTCTTGATCAATGATACATGTAAAACTCAGATGAATTGCTTGTTGGCTATGGGAGGAGGGAAGGAATAAGAGAGGGAAAGAACATGATTCATGTAAGCATGGAAAAATATTCTTAATTAATTAATTAATTAATTTTGTTAATTAATTTAAAAAAGAATCCCTCATTTTGGGAGCAGTTAGGTGGCTCAGTGGATTGAGAGTCAGGCCTAGAGATGAGAGGTCAGAGATTCCAAACTGGCTTCCTAGCCTGACACTTCCTAGCTGTGTGACTCTGGGCAAGTCACTTAACCCCTATTTTCTAGCCCTTATGGCTCTTCTACTAATACACAGAATTGATTCTAAGATGGAAGATAAGGGTTTAATAAAAACAAAAATTTAAAAAGAGTATCTCAAATTCTAGAAGGCTTGCTTATCTCAGATTTTTGTTGCTACTGTTCAGTTGTTTCAATTGTGTCCAATTCTCTTTGTGTCCAATACCTTTTGCTGTTTTCTTGGCCAAGATAGTGAAATGGTTTGCCATTTCCTTCTCCAGCTCATTTTACTGAAGAGAAACTGAAGCAAATAGAATTAAGTGGCTTTCCCAGGGTCAGGCAGCAACTAAATGCCTGAGTCCAGAATTGAACTAGGGAAGATGAGTCTTCCTGCCCCCAGGTCCAGCACTCTCTCTGCTGTGCCAACTAGCTACCCCACATCTCAAATACTCTCTCTAAAAATGCAGTCTTTCCAGATCTGCCCAGTTGTTAGAATCTCCATCTCACATTATTATTTATTTGTCTATTCACCACTACCCACTAAAATGCAGGTTCTTTGAGGGCAGGGACAGTTTTTTCCCCCTTAGTACCAAACACCAACCTAAACCTAGCACTAGAACCAAACACAATGCCTACCACACAATAAGCATTTAACAAATGTTTATTGAATGAATGGAAATAAAAGATCTTTTTATCTACACAATTCCACACTGCACTATTTGCATTTCAGTCTGCAAGGATTCCAATATGGTACCAAGATGTAAGTTTGATTCCATCACTTTGGTTAAATGATCAAAATTAATAACTGATAAAGTCATCCCATGATGGGTATAATATAAAATAACTAGTTATAAATTTGAAAATCAGACCCATCTGATATTTAGAATTTGATTGAATCTAAATGGCATTTGTATTGATTATAACAGTGATTCCCAAAGTGGGCACCACTGCCTCCTGGTGGGTGCTGCAGCAATCCAGGAGGGAGGTGATGGCCACAGGTGCGTTTATCTTTCCTATTAATTGCTATTAAAATTTTTAAAAAATTAATTTCCAGGGGGCTAAGTAATATTTTTTCTGGAAAGGTGGTGGTAGGTCAAAAAAGTTTGGGAACCACTGGATTATAAGGAAGCCAATATGTATTGATAGATGTGAGAGAAATGTGTCTAGACTTCCACATATATATATAGATGTATGACTATACATCTATATAAACACAAATCATCTCTTTCCACAGTCAGCTGCTATATTTGAATCACCAATGATAACATTTATTGGTAGTGTCCATATAAACGATTCCAAAAGATAGTTGTTTACATTTTACAGCTTATGAAATAAAAGTCTAGAAAGGTAGAGCAAATTTTCTAAGATTATACAGTGAGAGCTACTCTTACCCCCCATCATTCATGTTCAGAGTTGCGAATTGTAATTCCATTTGCCATATGGGTGTTTTGCAGTTGCTTCTGGTCATGATGATTAAAAGAATTCCCAGGTGATTAAAGATATTTGCATTTTAATATGATACAGTAAATTCTGAATGTTCCTTTGCTCATAAAGGAGAGTGATTATGGGGTGGAGAGAGTTTGGGTACAGTAGAAAGAGCATTTGCTTCAGAATCAAAGTGCATGCTCCAAATTCTGTCCAGGGCTTCCTCTTACTACATCCATAACCTTAAGGACATCACCAATTCCATGGACTTTCATTTAATCATATGTTTAAAAAAATGATAAGGCATTAGAAGTACTGTCTAGCTCTCGATCTTTGGTCCTATGGATTGATAGCAATAGCTACTTTAGGTAAAAGAGAATCTGACTCAACTCCCTCTTGACTCTTCCATGCCATTCATTCAAGCACTCTGTTTCTAGACTCCAGCAAAAGACAACAAAGCAACGGGCAGCAATTTTACCCCTACCTGGATGCTGTTCCCCAGAGTCTAGATTGAAGGAGGTGATCTTGTCCATGAGCCCCTGTTTACCTTTTCTTCTGTTTCTTTTCCTGAGTAGACCATCAAATATCACTTATTCTTGAAAATGACACGTCCAGGTGGCCTTCTAAGCTGGAGTCCAGAGAAGATCTTGGGTCTAATTGGCTGCATCAGTAATAACAGAGGTAGTTAAAGCAGATATAGATTCCATTGACTGTGGAAATAACTGAATAGGAACATCAAAGGAGATTCCGTTTTGAAGGGGTATAATAGTAGGCAGTCAAAATGAAATGGAAACTGCTTAATCAGCAATCCCACAAAATTCTTTTGTCGAGAGTTAATTAAGATCAGCTTCCCAACTGATCTTAAGAATAGCTATGAGTTGCCTGGATGTCCTCTGCTGTGAGCTTGTATGAGTCCTCTGTAGAGCACTTCTTTTGTGTATAGAAATAAATTACCTGTTTTCTACCAGATTCAAAGAGTAAAAGGAATTCAGGAGATGTCTCTCTGCCCCACCATTTATATCCATAAGTCCCAAATGGGAGCCATAAGTAAAATAAACCCATATGGATATTGGAATGGGAGGCTCAAGTCCCCCAACGATGAATGTGAGGATGGGGAGCCCTCTTCACATTAGAGGCTGAACTTGGTCCAAACCACAGGGCTGGGTACAAAACAGGGAGTGGCACTGTACTCCAACCCTATGGTCCCAGCAGCATTTCGGGTTAGACAGCTCTGAATGAATAAGATTACAAAAGTTTAAAACCCACCAAAAATATACACATACTCTCCCCAAAGAGAACACAGCAGAAAATGTTGAGTGGTTTCCACTGCTATTGAAAGAGAAAAGAACAACCAATCAATGCATGGCCCTAGGGGTTTCCTGAGCTAGTGACATTCTTTTCAGATGTAACAATTTAAAGTTCTCTCCCATAATTTGCTATTATTGGTATTACTAAAAGAAATGGCCTGCTGGAGCAAGAATATTCTGAATTCTCTGATGTTCTCATTGGGAGTGAAAGTGTCAGGTTCTAAAGAGAGACACACATACTCTTACGTACTTTTTGATCTGAGATGGTGGGGATGGATTAATGTCTATCAACTTGTATTCTCTGTTCAACTCCATCCATTTCTCAACAGTCAAAAATCCCAGGCCATTCATCTCCCTTTGCTGTTTGAACCATCTGCTTCCATTCTGTGAGGTTATTAGTAAAGAGGGAGGATTATACTGGGAATTGTATACAGTAAATGGAATTGGATAATGTTGGATTTCTATCCAAGGACAATATTTCTATGAGAGAGTGATGATAGAGACTATGAGAATTAGCCTCACCCTTAGCTGGGCTACCAAGTCTCTAAGGGCATGTTCATGAGCTCACGTGCCTACAAATACATACACACACTCAGTTTTGCCAGAAAAGGGAAGGGAGAATTTTTAAAATGGAGTCTTTAGGGAAAAAATACTAAGATAATTGAGCAGATCTGTGATCTCTCCCCTATGGGTAAGCCATCATTACCACTGTATGCTTTCCTGATCCATGAGCTCCTAAACTGTTTTTTTCTTTATTCTCACCATAGGAGATCTATCCACCAGTCTTTCTTAAATGTCATGATGAGCAAAGTAACACCCAGCCTATCTATATGTCTTTTAATCTCATTATTTGCCTTCCCTGCCTCCTTTTACTGTATGCATTCAATCAATCAGTATCCATTTACTAAATACCTACTATGTCAGGCACTGTGCTATGCACTGGAGATAAAATGACAAAGACTGGACCAATCTCTACTCATAAGGAGTACATATTCTTGAAGAGGGAAGACAAGTGTGTATTTTAAAAATCTGTATCCCTGGGACTTCATCTTCCAGCATTCTTTCACTCTTCCTGGGGTTCCCTTTTCTTACATCACTGTGTTGCAAGCCTGCGTGGGTTTCTCTGTAAATTGGCTGAAACCCACGCTGGAGGGGGCTTTTTTGGATGGGGGGACTTGGGCTCGAGTGAGGCAGGCTGCTTAGGTTCTGGTTTCTTTTTTTTTCCTCTGCTCACGCTGACCTTTACATATTTGGCGACCAGAAGGGACTTAAGGACCTTTTAGGTGAGTAAAGAAAACCCCCTCTGAACAATATGGAAAAAAATATATACTTAAGTACATAAATTTCTGTATGTATTTATCTCTCCTACTTAATGTGTGTGTGTAAACCAGGCTGAGACTAACCCACAGTTCTCAAACCCATCAACAAGTGAGGGAGTATTTACTCCAAGCAGGGGAAGATTTCTCCCATAGAATAGGCAGATGAAAGCAATTTGTTACAAAGGCCACAAAGGCAACAGAAGCAGGTACTATGGAATGCCCAGAGTTTGCTTAGACAACAAAGAAGCCAAGGTCATCCACTGCATCTCAAGCCATCACCAAACATCATGATGTCTGTCTTGTCACTGAATTTTGATGTCTTTGGAAGAGAGAGTAAGACCAACCATTTTGCACAATTCTGCCTCATTTCAATTGAATTTATGCATGAGTCAAAAGACATCATCTAGTGATATCATTTTGGTCCTCTTTAAGTATGAAAGACAATAACCACCTTATAGGACTGTGTACTTGTATGTTTGGGCATGTATATATTTTTGTATATATATAGTTCCAATACAATCTTCTGGATGAAGTTCTTCCCTATCCTCCTACCCCCAATGGCTAGTGTTCTCCCTCCCAAACTACTTGTATTTATTTCTATGTATTCTGCTTTACATTTATGCTATATATACTTACATATGTATATCCCACTATGTATCTCCCATTAGAATATAAGCCAGTTGAGAGAAGGGAATGTTTAAATTTTTGTACTTATTTCCCCAGAAAACCTAGCATAGTGGTACAGTAGAAAGGATATTGGACTTAGAGTCAGAAAGTCCCAAATTCTAATTCAATCTCAGTCATATACTGTGTGGACCTGAGTAAGTGTCTTGACTTCTCTGTGACTGAGTTTTTGCATCTATAAAATGAGGAAGTTTACCCCCCATTGCCCTCTAAGTTCCCTTCCAACTTCCAAATCTATATTTATGATTCTGTGAAATAAATTCAAAGAAGCTAAATAAGAGGAGAGCAAATGGGAAGAGGATAAAGAAAGATTTCATGCACGAGGTAGTTCTTGAATTTCATCTTGAAAAGTATATGACAATGTTTCTTATACCACTTATAGGACTATGAGAAACTAAAATATTGTAGATAGAGAACCATTATTGAAACAGAAAGTGCCAGGTTCAAAGCCCACCCCTGACACATATCAACCAGATAATCATGGGCAAGTCACCTGAGCTCAGAAGTCCAGGTAAATCTCTAAGCCTTTAAGTTATAGGTTAGTTGGCATTCCAGCTTCACAATGGTGAAGGAAGTTTTCATATCAGTATTTCACTCTACTGATAAAAATCTGAGTGGATTTCTAAAATAAAAGAAGATCATAAAACTTAGGCCTAGAAAGGACTTCAGAATCCATCTAATTTTTCAGATGAAAAAAAATTGAAATTCAGAGAGATTAAATTACCCAAAGTCATACAAGTAGCAGAGCTGAGATTCAAATCCAGAAATCCATGACTCATTCTACTGAACCATCACCCTTCTCTGGGTGGAACTTCTTAATATCTTCTGGTTTCACTTGGAATTTTTTTAAATGTCAGTATGGATATGATTCATTTCCCCTGAGGTGTGCCAACAGATAGATCAACAAAGGGGACATGCAAAGAACACCAACATTTCAGTTTATTTTTCTAAGTTGTCTAAGCCACAGAGTTTTTTAAAAACTTCAACTTTCATTCCAAATGCTTTCACTGTGGAAATCAGAGATTTCAGGACTGAAAAACAAAATGCCTTTATTTATTTTTCTAAGGAATCAGTGTAAAGTAGTGGACAGGAAGCATGCCTTGAGGTCAGAAATATCTGGATTCAAGTCCAGTCTCAACCATATAGAGTTAGTTTGACCCTGAACAAGTCACCTAATTTCTCCACACTCAAGACTCTAAGACTAGAAGTTGAAAAGAAGACTCCAATCTGAATTGGTAAAGTGAGTGTCCACATGTAGAAATTTCCTATAGCAATAAATTAATAGATCCAGTCCCAATCCCATATGGGACAATGTTGCTAAATTTAGGGATAAGATTTGTTACCAGGTGATGAAATTTTGGTCATTTCATAAAATAAACTCAAATTTAAAAACTTGAATACATTTTGGGGTCACAAATAGGTGACAAATCTCCCTGCATTTTTTGGTAGACTGTTCTCTAGGCAACAAATAGTCTGATAATACTTGACCTATTCTTAAAGCCTTTTTCAACTTAGTAAACTATGCCAAAGCTTGTGCTCCACTTGCATAGATTTTAACTTCTGAGAACAAGGGTCATCTCCCATGGTCATCTCCATATATACAAGAGTTTGTGGAGCAGTGATGTCAAAACTAAATAGAAACAGATCACTGTAAGTTGCATATGGACTTATGAAATGACAAATTAACATTACCTATGTAGTTTGGCACTTTTATTTATTTTGTTAAGCATTTCCCAACTGTATTTTAATCTGGTTCTGGGCACTAGCTCATAGGATGCTATTTTAGACACTTCTGTGGAGGATTATAGGGAGGAAAAAAGTTTGACATATATTAATGTAATAAAATATTATTGTACACCAAGAAATATTGAGTATAATGAATAGAGAAAGACATGGGTAGATTTATATAAGCTTATATGGGTGAAATAAACTGAATTGAAATAAGGAAGTTAAGTTCTATATAGTATAAAAATATAGAGAATAACATTATTCTTTCAGGAGAGAAATATGAGACTTCTAGGACAGAATAGTATATATACTAGTAGGAATTGCATTGTTTTCTTAACTCTGTTTCTTTCTTAACAAGAGGAGTGAGAGTGGAGGGTCATTTCTAGGAGAATATTGAGAATAAGACATTTCCAGAAATAACTCATGTAAAAACAACATGATCCAATGTTTTTCTTTTTTGATTCAAATAACCACAAGTGAATCCAATCAACAACCTATTTCACTAAAATTAATTATTTTTTGACATCCAAATAACTGTTCTTAAATTAAATCTTTTGTTTGTATTTGTGGCCTCCTTTAAATTCTTTCTTTCAGATACTGCATAATGACTATGAAATGATCCTGTATTCTTATAGACTATGTCAATGGAATACAAGCTTGGGCAGACCCTACCAAACCAGAAAGACTTTAGGAATGAGCCAAGCAGAGAACATATCTACCACTGGAGGACCAATCCCATAACTACAATGGCCCCAGTATGATGACTGTTTTAGACATAGAAACTTACAAATCTATTTTGTGGGCACAAAAAGGAGAGACTACGGAATATTATAGCTAGAAACAAGTCTTAAGGATGAAAATAAAAAGATTAATAAGAGAACAATTATAAAAGAAGAGAAATGTAAAGAAAAAAGCTAAATTCAGTTTATTAGGAGTGTGTTTATGTGATGCTATAGTTATATTGGTCATTTTTTACTCATTTATTTACTTATTCTATAGTAATAAACTGTGGTAAATGTTGATTAAACGAGTAGGGCAAGCTGGACATATAGATATGGGAGCTGTTAAAGAGATAGTTATTCATAGAGATATTAATTTAGAACTACACATAAGCTGTTGTTGCCACCCAGTGAGAAAGTATAAAAAAAATAGTCTGGAGCCCACAACAGAGCCTTGTGATACACCCACAGTTAAGGGACCCAGCAAAAGAGAGATTGAACAAGAGCTCTCAGATAGGTAGAAAGAAAACTGAGGAGAACAATGTCACAAAAACCTAGAGGGGAGATAGTATCAGGAAGAGAAATAGATTAACAGCGACAAAAACCACAGAGAAGAAAATGAAGATTCAGAAAAGACCTTTGGATATTTGACTATAAAGAGATCACTGGCAACTTTGGAGAAAGTAGTTTCAATTGAGCTATGATGTTTGAGGTCAGATTAAAAAGGAGATGGAGAAAATGAGAGAAGTAGAGAGAATGAGTGTGAAAAGATTTTTCAAGAAGTTTGGATGAACTGGACGGGGGAGAGAAGGGAAGGAGGGAGATAAGTTCAATCTGATAACTTAGGAAAACTGTGCAAATTTGTTTATTGCTTGTAAGTAGTAAAAAAAATTAAAATTAAAAAAATATCCTGAGGTTTAATAAATAAGTAAATAAACATTGGCTGAGAAAGGAAGGAGAAGTATAGGGTAGCAGATAGTGGGGATGATAGAGACTATTGTAATTTTTTCAAAAGAATGGAATAGACTTGGAAATGTAGATGTAGTGATGGCCAAACTTTTTAAAGAGGGGGCGAAAGGAAAGGAAATGCTCATCTGTCAGTCTGCTTCTGAGGCAACTCTTTCAAAGTTTCATTGTATCATATCCTACTCATTGTATTTGTCATTTTAGGAATGATGCCCCATGGCCAGATAGAACATTTCAGGGGTCCACATCTGGCCCTCCGGCGGTAGTTTGCCCATCATTGGTTTAAAGGAAGCAATAAAAGAATAATGGAAAGAGATGGAAGATTGGGGAAAAGTGATACTGATAGTGGAAGCAATTTCTTGGAGAATGGAGGGAATTAAGAATATATGAGGGTGATCACTTTAGCAGCACATGTAGTAAAACTGGAATAATACAGAGAAGATTAGCATGGCCCCTGCACAAGGATGACACACAAATTCGTGAACCATTTCATATTTTTAAATTGATAAATTAATAATAAAATTAAAATTAATAATAAAATTCATATTTTTAAAATTAATAATATGGAAATAGGTATTGAATGATAATATATGTATAATTATGATATTGGAAATTTGGGTGTCCTTGAACTAATTTTGAAGTCCCTGATCTAAACTCCCTGTGGAAGTTTAGGGGACTTCAAACTACATTTCCCATGATTCCTAGCTTACATAAATGACGTAAACAGAAGGTTAAATAGGGAGTGCCTGGGTTGGTACTCTCTCTCTTTTTTTGTGATCATAGAGCAGGAACAAGGATGGGAGGAGCAGGTAATGGTGGGTCTCTTTAAAATAACTCAACAGGCACGTCGCTTCATTTATCTAAATGGCATTCAATAAATCCTTTGAAACCATGATATTTTTAATTTTATCACTCTATATTAATTTTATTTCTTACATAACCCAGTGGAATTCCTTGTTGGCTCCAGGAGGGGAGAGGGAGAATGGGAGGAAAAGAACACGAATCATGTAACCATGGAAAAATACTAATAAATAAATGAGTATTTGATAGAAGAATGGCTTTAGAGAGAGCATTATCTCTTCATCGGCATCTGGAGCAAAGGAGGCAATGGTGAAGGGATGACAATATCAATGGATTTTGAACCAGGGAGAAGGGGGAAGAGAGATTTTGCAGTAAATAGTCTTGATTTTCTCAGTAAACTATAAGATCAGGTTCTCAGCTAATAGAAGAGTGGAGAGGGGTAGAGGAGTTTTTGTCTCACATCCATCTCCCCTTTGTCCATTCGCCATCTAACTTTTTTTTCACATGACTTTTTTGTGTCAAACTGTTGTCATTAGGATGAGAAGAAAAGACAGCGGCAAAGGGAGATGGAAATTGTCCCCTCTCATCTTCTCATGTTCTATTGACCAGAGAAAGCTTCAGTTTCTGCCCCTCATTCTAGAAGACAAGCAGGAGATCCAAAAGAAAGGGGAAAAAAAGGGGGGAAGCATATATGGGAGGTATCATAAACTATCACAACTAGCTATATGATACACATTCTAAGTACTGGGAGAGATGCAGGCACCAGGATATTTGGGGGAGACAGCTACTATGGAGTCCATCCCACATAGCTGGAGTTGGGAAGGAGATGGGTCTACACATGAATTTATCATCTGCTGGCTTCCTATTTTCTAAGTATTCTTGCTAAGCCTAGCAGCATTTAGTTCTAATTTGAAGTAACCATGTGTGCAGAGTTCACAAAGTGCCATTAACTTCTCAAAAGAGGTGAGGAAGCAGGACAACTCTGTGAGACTCATGACGAAAAAAGCTAGAGAAGGAATTGATGACACATGGATGCAGATTGAAGGTTACTCTTCTTTACTTTTTTTCCCTCCATGAATTTTTCTCTAGTGTAAGTAATATATCTTCTTTCATATCATGATAAACCTGGAAACATATTGTATGATAACATATGTGTAGCTTAATCTATTACCTGCTCTCTTGGGTAGGAACATAGATAACAAAATGTCAGAAAATGATTACTAAAAATTGTATAGGCATCTAAAAAATAAAGAAGAGGTGAGAAAAATAAATTCTCTTTCTAGTGGCTAGAGAGCTTCAGAGTACAGTAAAATAAGTTCTTTAAGGTACACTCAAGTTGGCACTCTAAGACAAAGCTCCATTCAACCTAATCTAGATGTAAGCAAACTGATTCTATTTTATCTTTCTTTAGCATCAGTGATGGAAACAATAGCCAGTAGGGTTGACAGACTATAGAGAGGCAGAAAGGGCCAAAAAAAAAAATGAGACAAGGGTAAACTTTCTATGCCTGATAAAAAACACCAGAATTTTCCTACTTGGAGTCTTCATCAGAAGAAAAAGGTAGCTTTAGGGTGGAGAGTAGGGGATGGTTTAGAAAAAGGATTCATTAAGAATTCTGTTATCTTGTGTAGAAGTCAGAGAAAATGGAAGTAACAAATACGATTTTCAAGAAAAAAAAACAAATAAGATTTTCATGATTGTAACAATAGGGAAAGTTCATAATATGTTTAGGTATATAGCCAGCTAGGAGAAAAAAAATAACACAGGATTATAGGTCAAGGGATAAAGGGGACCTCAGAGGTCTTCTAATCCAACCCTCTCATTTTACCACTAAAGAATTTGAAACCCAGGAATGCTAAATGTATTATTTAAGGCCATGCAGTTAATAGTAAGATTCGGAGACAAGATTTGAACTCATATACTCTGACCCTAAAAGCAGGGCTTTTGTCACTTATCAAAGAACAGTGAGGCATCATGATATAATACCATGGTTCCCACTCTTTTAAAGGAGAAGCAACCTTTTTTTTTTAAGGATAAATCAAATTCTACTGACTACCAACTGAGGTGAAAGTATTTTTCATTATTAATCAATTTAGACAATAAAATAATGAAAAACCTATATGTTCAGAATGCTTTTAAATCAATTCCTATTTTATTAATCATGTTACAATAGCATTTGTAAGCACTTGAAAATAATAATGCATATGGATGCCTTATATAATATTCATGACAAAAAGTCATTTATTATTTACATGAGTGATGTTTCTTTATTTATGGATTCATATTTCCTTTTGCAGATGCCTTGGAAGAACTTTGCCAGAAATCCAAAGGTCAGCTCAGATTGGAAAGAGTGTTAAACTAGAAAGGGTTCTTGGGTTCTGGATACCTGAATTCAAGTCTTGATTTGATCCTTACAAATTCTGTGACATAACTCTTGTAATTTCTCTTTACTTCAGTTTCATTTTCTATTAAGTTAAAACTGAACTAAATGAACTCTAGAGCTGCCACCAGATCTAAAAATCTGCAATTCTGAATGTTCTTGGGTTCAATTATTTTGTTAAAAATAGGTATTGATGGATACTTTCTCCTATTGCCCAATTACTTCCTGCCTTATCTGAATTTCACACCTTCTCTAAAATGTAACATGCTCGAATGGGGGAAGCTGCAAACACCTTAACACTCAGACCTTTTCTTGTTCAACAGAGCTAAGGACCATTTTTGCATTCATCTGTGCTCAAAAATAGGTTTTAAAATGGAATAAAAGCCTACAGGTCCCCCCTGTACTCCGAACTGAACGAAAGCCTGATGTCAGGGCTGGGCAGCTTTGAATAGAGCCAAAATGTTTAAAGAATTCTCTAAGCTCGTATAATATATTCATTTCAGCAGGGAACACATTTTTCTGATTATTGGTGGTGAACAACAAGCACTGCAGAAGAATATCACTGAAATCCCCTAAGCCCATGCAACCTTTGCATTGTCGCTGTGGATCACAATGGTCTGGTCGCAGCAGTGTGCCTTGGGAAGATTTTAATTGAGTGAAGTATTTTACTTTTTTTTTTCCATATAGAAAAGTCACTGCCTATGAACCCTGCCAGTCTGAGAACTTTCAACATAGGCACATACCTTAATGGTAACTAAGGCAGCCCAAGAACAAGTCCTCTGCTTCGCCACCTCCCTGACTCTGCACACATTCCATCACTTAAACATACACATGCCCCAAGTGACTGAACCTTCCCTTCTTCTCTAATCTAACAATACTGCTTTGAAGACTGTAGGTATTAGATAAAAGTTTTTAGAATTGCAAAGAATAAGTTAACATATCTTTCAACTGAATATTCCATTAGTATCCAGGCACTGTCAAAAGATTACGAGTAAATGTCCCATCCGCCATACTAGTAAGGGAGATCAATTGGGAGAAATTTAATTAGTTCAGATAAAAAGTTCTAAGAGGAAAGCCTGCAATGCTGAAGAAGAAGACTGGTTAGAGCCACACTAAAGGGATATAGTTAGAAAAATAAATATTTGTACATTTCTAAAAAAATAGTAAATATACAAATATATATTTACTATTTTATTAGAAATATATATAAGAAATGATAAATTCATAAGTTTTAAAAACTAATAAACTAAGGACTGTTCATGAACCATGAAAAAAGATATAGATAGATAGATAGATAGATAGATAGATATAGATATAGATATAGATATAGATATAGATATAGATATAGATACTTTTTTTGCTTGTTCAGCTATGTTGACTCTTGTTGACTCTTCATGACCCAATTTGGGATTCTCTTTGGTGAAGATAACTGGAGTGGTTTTCCATTTCCTTTTCTAGCTCATTTTACAGATGAGAAAACTGAGGCAAACAAGGTTAAGTGACCCTGTTTGCCAAGAGTCACACAGCTAGTAAGTGTCTGAGGCTGGATTTGAACCCAGGAATATGTCTTCCTGACTTCAGCCCCTAGTACTCTATATCTATTGCACCACCTGGATGCTCACACATACTTATATCTTCTCACAATTAAGATTTTTTAGTCTGGTAGTATGATATAGTGGGAAGAGCACAGGATGTAGAATCAGAAGTTCTGGGTTCAAATCTTTGCTTTTCTCTAGGTAAACCTACCTCTCTTGAAATATATGACTTCACATTGCCAGATGTCAGTTTACTTATTTGTAAAATGGGAGTAGTGGGGAACTAGATATACCCCCAAGGTTTCTTGAAGCTCTAAATCTGATACCAAAAAGGTTACAAATTAGCACAGCAGGTTTCATCTATTGTGTAGATCATACGGCTAGACTTATTTGTCTGGAGACTCAAGGTGTGGAACTAATTGTATATGTAAACTGTCTTTTAAAATTTGAATAAGCTAAAATTTAGCTGGAAGAACTGAATGAGTTTGCAATTATAATGCTCTATATTTTTAAAAAGAGTATTAATTGGCCTTAGCCTTCATGTTGTCAGAGAAAGATCACATTCCCCCAAATACAAAGCTACAGAAAGAACAAAGAGATTTTCTAATTATCACCATTCTCAGAAGAATCAGTCCTCAGTTAGTTTCACCAAAACCTTTTACCAGACTGATTTATCTTGCAATTGATCATTTCTATGTTAAAGAGGAACTCATTTATTGCCAAAGTGATAATGATCATTCCTTACTTATTCTGTAATCTCAAAAGTAAGCTATTCCTTTTTCATTACATAGAACATTTTTAAAGCATTTTTAATGGAAAGGATTCGTAACGACCATTGTAAATATTATAAAAAGCATTTTGGGAAAAGACTATCTTTCTCTAATGAGATTCTAACATGTATTCTTAATGCTGTAGAGGAAATTTTTAAACCTTAGTTGTTCTTGTCATAACCAACATTTAAATAGCTCTTTATAGTTAACAAAGCATGCTCCTAAAAATAAATGTAAAAGATTGGAAATGTAAGCATTATCGTCTTGTCTTTCAGATGACAGAAAGAAGTAAAGTGATTCTTCTGAAATCATATAGCTAATAAGCAGAACAGAATTTGAATACAGATCTTCCCACATCAGTGTTTCAGCAAGATCAGTGTTACAGGAAGCCACATCTTCCAAAAATAGTATTCAATATAATTAAATTCAGTAAATATTTATTAGAAATCTATTATGTATGGTGGGATACAGAAGAGGGATTTCTGCATGGGGAGAAAAGAGTAGTTAATATAATATAACATATAGTTAATATAGTTAATAAGAAACCACCTTCACCCAAAACTTTACGAATCAAATTTGTTAAGTTCTAAATCTCACTAACTGACTCAACTAAGAACAAAATGAAATTAAATTGTATGGAGGACCCAGTCTTTACCTAAAGCAAAGTTTGGAGTTAGTTAAATTAAGTTAAGTTCAGTTAAATGTTAGTTAAGTTAGTAAAGTTAAATATTAGTTCAGACTAAGAAGGGATGTGAGAACAGAAAAGAGGAAAAGAGATACTGAGGTCCCTCAAATCCAAATACTTTAGTAATGGAATTTGGGGATTTTAATGATAGAATCATCCCATTATCCCCAACATTGTCACATCAGAGGTTGTTCTTTGTACAAGTTCACTACGTAATTAAACCTGGATGCCAGAACTTGAAGTTAGATTGTCCAATTCTAAAAATCTAAGACACTGTCAAGGCAACTCATTGCTTCTCTCAGCCTCCTCACTTAAGTTGATGGACCAAATATTAAAGCTTTTGACCCAAACGTTTCATTCAATTTGAATCCATTCCTCATACATACTTTAGTTTTCAAATTCCCAGATAGAAAAATATAACAACGATGAAATCCCATTGGTAACTGATGACCATCCTTTCTGCAATCCTGCAACAAGAATATTATTACAGAAGTCAGAGATATCTGTTCTGCCCAAGGGGAACCCTGTATCATGAAGATTTTCTATTAAGATTCACCACAATTAGCTGGGAAAGGTGATAGATGAGCCTACAGAAAGGAAATTCCCAATGTCCGTGACTGCAAAGAGCTCTTTATTAACAGTTAGACGAGGGTTCCAATAGCTCTGGGGTAGCTCTGAACATGGAGACATCCACTTTTAAGCATCTACTTTTTATTATTATTTTAAGCTTATTCTCTGGTGAACTCACCCCACCTGTGCCGTGCTGATTTCTCTCACAATTAAATTCACACTTAATTGATAAATCCCACCGATTGATTTATTGCATCGCTTTTCTTTATGCTTATTTCATTTTTCAGAGTTGAAGGGGCTCTCTCAGGAGGATTTCAAACAGAAGGAACTATTACCTTAGTTGACTAAGCTTTCCTTTTGAAATGATGCTACTCAGGGCTCTCAGTTAGAGCCAGGAAGGATTACAGCTCTGAAATTCTCCATATTCTCTGTTGCTGGCTTTGCAGGGAACAAAAATGAAAGTTATGAACTGTAACATTGTCTGTTATTTCTATTTGATCCACTGGTTGGCTATGTGTTACACAGCAGGTTAGAGGGAGAAGGGAACCTAGAGACCATCTTGTCCAATACATCTATTTTACAAAGGAAGACGCTAAGGACAAGAAAGGTTATGTGTGACTTTACCTGAGCTCTTGCTGTTAGAGAAGAAAAATGAGAGAGTACTCAGAAGGGATGTATATGGGAAGATTTGTCCTCTAGGAAAAGAATTCGATATGTTCTGAATGGTCACAGAGGACAGAACCAGGAACAATGGATGGAAATTGGAAAAAGGCAGATGAAGGCTGGCTATAAGGAAAAGATATATAGATGGGACCAATGATTTCGCTAATAGAGGGTGTTCCCCGGGAAGGAAAGTCCATTTGTCAGTGGAGATTAGCATCATCTCTACAATTTACGCTCTCAGAGAGTTGCCCAAAGCACTAAAAGGTTAAGTGTTTTGCCCAGAATAACAGAAGCCAGTATGTATGTGGGGCTTAAACTCAAGTCATCATGATTCTGAGGAAAGCTCTCTAGCCACCATGCCAATATATCTCTTCCTATCAACAGTGGTATCCAGGTGGTGGTGTTTTTCAGGTGTTTTAATTGCATCTAACTCTTCTTGATCCCATTTGGGATTTTCTTGGCAAAGGTACTGGAGTGGTTTACATTTCCTTTTTTAGCTTATTTTATAGATAAGGAAACTAAGGCAAACAGGGCTAAGTGACTTGCCCAAAGTCACTAAACTATTAATTAAATGCCTGGGGTCAAATTCGAAATGAGGAAGATGAGTCTTCCTGACTCTAGACCCATTCATTACTCTATCCACTATACCACCTACCAGCAGTCTATAGGTAGAAAGGCTGTTTTGAGAAGTACTGAAATTTCCTTCACTAGAGATCTTGAAATGAAGACTATGAGCACATGTTGAGTATGTTATAGATGGAATGATTTTTTAAAATATATTTTTAATATATTTCATTAAATATTTCTGAATTATAATTATTTAAAATTCATGTTCTTTCTTAAAATTTTGAATTCCAAATTGTCTGCCTCCCTTCCACTTTGCACCAAACCCTCAAGCCCCCCCAAAAACCTGATATTGATTATACATATAAATTAATATAAAAAGATAACTTTAAAAGTATTATGATTTTTTTTAAGATTTATTAGTAGCCATTAGAAAATGATGCCATGTGCCATTCTGGCTTAGTCAGTTGAAAAGGGCCTGCCATTACCTGCCTTCACCATGCTAGATCAGGAGCAAAAAGAGAAAGAGCAAATTGAGCTACTCAATTTTATCCTCCTGTCTATATCATCACATAACTGTCTACGTCATCACATAATGACAGCAAGCCAGTGGGCTCATGGGAAATGTAGTTCAAGGACCCCAAAATTTCCAATGACACAATATGAAGGCATGGAAATATATTTTAGCCTTGTTGCAAAAGAAATCATACATATACATATAGAAAAACACACACAGAAAACAAAAAAAAAAATAAGGAAATTTTTTAAAATAAGCTTTAATTTGCCCTCAGAGTTCATCAATTATCTCCCTGGAGGTAGATAGAATTTTTCATCGTGAGTGTTTTGGAATTTTTCTTGGATCTTTGTCTTGATCAAAGTAATTAAATCTTTCATAATTGATCGTTTTTACAATATTTCTGCCACTCCGTACTTTGTTCCCTCTTCTGATGACTGGACTAAAGATAATGTTATTATTCGGGTCCATAGCCAAATGGCATGAACTCTACATCAAGCCAAGTCCATTGGGCTTTTGGGATGCTGGGTCTGTCACCAGCTCCATCGGAGTTCTGTTTTATCATGAGCAATAATTCCAGTCCATGTGAATGAGCTTTTGCCACAATCTGTACCTCAAGAGGATCACAAATTACCAAGTAAGTTATTTGCTCCTTTTACTTTTGTTATGTCACATCAAGAGTGACAGGTCAAGTACATCTACCTTGTCATAGGTCCTTTGTAACTGTTTCTGACTCATCACAGTTGAAAACAGATTTCCCATGAGGTCTGGTGACCCCTGAGAAATTCTATATTTGTAATTCCTCTGCTTAATCTTCCCTTCCCCAACGGTGGTATGGGACTTGTCCACTGACCTATGTAACCCATCAGTGTTGGTTCATAACCAGTTGATTGGCCAAACAGACAAGCTGGCTACTTGGTGTCATGCACAGGGTAAGAGATCTAGGTCTAATTCAGTAGCTTCTTCCTCTACAGCCCAGAGATGTTTCTGGGCTGCTAAGCTCACTTTGGGGGATGATGGTATTAATAGATTCTATTAGAAATATCTCTTTTGAGGTTGATAAATTTGCTCTGGATATAGTCCAAGCCATCTCCCAAACTTCTAAGGCTATCTCCTTCCTCCAGGAGGAGACTGATTCCTTGGCAAACACCTACAATAAATACAAAATACTATAATAAAGTTATAATATTATAATTATTACATATTATATTTATTTTATATATTATATAATTATAATATATTCTGATAATTATGTTATGATAATTATGATGATAATTATATGCAATGTATTATTATGATAATTATATAAATATATTATATTATTGTGATAATTATGATAATTGTATATAAATGTATAAGTATAAATAAATGATATTATTTAATCACTAATGTTAGTGATTAAAGCTTATGGAACTATAACTGATGTTTGAGTCTGATTCTAGGTAAACTACAAATGGAATCCTAATAAGCTAATGATCAGGGATGCCCACAACCCCTGTGGGGATGATATATGTCAGTGCCAAGATGGGGAGAGCTGTCTTAGGGGAAGGTTGGAAAAGCGACTGTTCAGCACAGACTCAACTCTTCTGGCTTAGCCTGGTAAGATATTAGGAACATTCCTACTTAGCTCTGATTCTAGATTGCTCTCCCCATGACTCTTGCATAGAGTAGAAATCAGACACTACATCATGAGACTCTGAGTGAGTCTTTGGATGTAACAAACTGACCTGAAGGGACCGGACCTTCCATCCACTTGCATCCTTCCCATGTGCCGATATTTTATTTTGATTGTAAAACCCTTTTTTCCAGAAAAAAGGAATCCTCCAATGGTTCCTTGTCAATGCATCTATCAGTTATTTTTAATATGTTAAGAAACACCCAAATATAGGTAGACACAATATATTTGGGCCATTATGCCCCATGGTGACATGATACTGAAATTTGTAGATATATATGGAATGATCACAGGGCTAATATGTCTCCCAAAGAATCAGAGGGGAAATCCTGAGAATTTAACACTAATTGATAGCCCTTTTCTCCTTTTCAAAAGGAAAGTTTCACATTGAATTTGAAAATAACCCTTTCTCAAGTGAATTGGGTTTCCATTCAGTCCTATACTTTTTTTTTAATACTCAAGAGAATCTTTATTTATTTTATTGAAATATTTAATTTTTTTACAAAAATTTTCCATGGTTACATGATTCCTGTTTTTACTTTACCCTTCACATCTGCCTTCACCACCCCCATATCCAATGCACATTTCCACTGGTTTTAACATGTGTGATCAATCAAGACTTATTTACATATTATTAATAGTTGCATTGCTGTGGTTGTTTCAAGTCTACATCCCCAATCATGTCCGCCTCAACCCATGTGTTCAAGCAGTTGTTTTTCTTCTTTTTCCACTCCTATAGTTCTTCCTCTGAATGTGGGTAGCATCTTTACCATAAGTCCCTCAGAATTGTCCTCGGTCATTGCATTACTGCTGGTACAGAGGTCCATTACATTCAATTTTACCACAGTGTATCAGTCTCTGTGTACAATGTTCTTCTGGCTCTGCTCCTTTCACTCTGCATCAATTCCTGGAGGTCTTTCCAGTTCGCCTGGAATTCCTCCACTTCTTTATTCCTTTGAGCACAATAGTATTCCATCACCAGCATATACCACAGTTTGTTCAGCCATTCCCCAATTGAAGGGCATACCCTCCTTTTCCAGTTTTTTGCCACCACAAAAAGCGTAGCTATAAATATTTTCATACAAGTTTTTTTTTTATCTATGATCTCTTTGGGGTACAAACCCAGCACAGCCCTATACTTTGACTGAATTAAGATCAAGGCCTGAAGCTAATCTGTATAAGGGGGACACCTGCCCACTCTGGGAGGATGTGAGAAACCTCAAGACTCCCTGGAGCTTGAAAGATACTTGACTCTTGTCCCACATGCCTCCTGGCATCTGGAAGACAGGCTCTGACCCCTTCTCAGGTCGTTTGGCAAATCGGAGAGACCCAGAAAAATGATGTCATGGAAGATTTAAGTTTCAGGTACAGGAAAGGAAGGGACTCTTTTGCACTAAAATCATGATGAGAAATGACAATTCTACCCAAATTAATTTATCAAGCTACCAAAAACTTCTTTACTGAATTAGAAAAAACTATAACAAATTTCATTTGGAATAACAAAAGATCAAGAATATCAAGGGAAATAATGAAAAAAAATGTGAAGGAAGGGGGCCTAGCAGTACCAGATATTAAACT
>NC_058134.1:250579438-250623605 GCF_016433145.1 Gracilinanus agilis
TGTGGTAAAATTGAATGTAATGGACCTCTGTACCAGCAGCACTGCAATGACCCAGGACAGCTCTGAGGGATTTATGGTAAAGATGCTGCCCACATTCAGAGGAAGGACTACAGGAGAGGAAACATATAAGAAAAACAACTGCTTGAACTTATGGGTCGGGGTGGACATGATTGAGGGTGTGGACTCGAAACTACCACACCAATGCAACTACCAATAATTTGGAAATTGGTCTTGATCAAGGACACATGACAAAACTAGTGGAAATGCGCATCGGCCATGGGTGTGGGGGGGTGTAGGAGGGGGGGTTGAAGGGGAAAGGTGGAGCATGAATCATGTAACCATGTTAAAAATGAATATTAATAAATGTTAAAAAAAAAAAAAGAAAAAAAAATCATGATGAGATAAGTCAGCTAGGAAAGTGGCTAAGAATCTGGCACAGCCAGCAGAGGAAGGAGGCTTGCCGAGGAAATAGCAGAGGCTATATATAATAAGGTTGCTGCCTTTTCTTTCTCTGACGTGCTTTTCATTCATTATTTATTTAGCATTTTTATTATTTGACAAATAATTATAAAATTAAATACAGTCTCCAGAGACTTTAAATCTTAACAGTGATCTCCTGGTTCTGCTTATCAGTTCATAGAAGCCTTTCCAGGTTTTTCTGAAATCATCTGCCTCATCATTTCTTATAGCACAAGAGTGTTCCATCACAGTCCTATAATCCATCTTGGTTTGTTCCCTAGCTAATGAACATTAAAGAAGATGATTTTTCAGGAATGGGTTAGACTAGATGCCTACTAAGATCCCTTCTAATTTTGAAAATTCTGCAATCCAGGTCATTAGAGAAGATGATTTTTCAGGAATGGGTTAGACTAGATGACTACTAAGATCCCTTCTAATTTTGAAAATTCTGCAATCCAGGTCTCATGATTACCTCATCTGTTGTTCTTTCACTTAACCATCATGCCTGTTGTCACATTGTGTCTCATTTGATGACCACTTTGGAAATGAAGCCATCTTTTCCAAAAATGATAATATGGCTCTTTATACATACAAAATGCTTTTGCATCCATAATTTCGTTTCATGAACCCTTGTGAGGTCATAGAAATATTATTGTCTTCATTTTATAGATAAAGAAATTGAAGCACAGAGAGATTAAATGACTTCTTCAGGGTCACATAGCTATTAATGTCCAAAGAATGATTCAAACTCAGGTTATGCTGACTGTCTAAAACTCTATCCACTATACTTGTCTACTTTTCCATTGTGGAAAAAAATAATTTCCAATTCAGCCAAGATATTTTTTTCTCTTTTCCTTCCTCATTCACCTTCTTCTTGCTTTGAGTGATAACTCTCACTTAATTTCCTCCAATTCTATCTTATCTTTATTTCTTCTCTGAATCTTTAGTCCCATTCTTTCCAACAACTTTAAAATGTAGCATCATTTCCCCAGAACTAACAAAAAAATCATTTTCTTGACCTACCCATACAAGCCTCCTTTATTTTCTTCTCTTTTTCTCTAAACTTTTCAACTGAATACCTTTTCACATTCTTTTGATTAGCTTCTTTCCAGCCTCCTTCAATTTGATTTTATTATTTCTACTCTACTGGAACCCTCCTGCCCTAGGTCACTAACTATCCTTATCTGTCTCTTTTTGAAGTTTTCATGCCCAGACTCATCTGCCTTGATCCAAAGGAGAAGCACAGTACAGTGGGTATAGTGAAGGCTGTTGGTGGCCTATTTCTCAACACTCAGACATGTTAAAACATCCCCGTCCTTCCTTTTACTTGAAGTTTCTGTCTCTCCTCCTCCTGGAACAACAAAGTCTTACCCACTATTTTCTATAATATTTTTAAATTCTTGCTTACCTCTCTGCTGTGTTATTAAAACCATTATAAACCCCTTCCTACTCTCTTAAGACAGCAGAAAGGTGGTGATCTTGGACTCCGTGAAAGAGGAGGCTTCCAAGACTTGTGGGTGACACCATATCCACAATGAGACCACTGTTAATATTCATTCAAAACAAGCTGCACAACTCTAAATTCACTAACTCAACTCTGGGCATTCTAGGGGCATAGAGCTTCTTAATGTGTAATATCCTGTGTTTCATCAAATTCCTGATCAAGGTTTTCCATTCTTAAATGAAGGAGGAGAGGAAGAGGAAGAAGAAGAAGAAGGGTGGAAGGAAGGATAGGAGGAGTTAAAGGAGGAGAAAAAGAGGGAAGGAGAGGAAGATGAAAAGGAGTAGGGAGAAGAAGAGAGAGAGGGAGAAAGAAGGAGAAGGTCGAGGAGGAAATGAGAAGGGAGAGGGAGGGAAAAGGGAGAGGAAGAAAGAGGGGAAGGAGGAAGGGAAAGGTTAAAATCTATATTGCTTTAAAGTGTGCAAAGCATTTTACATGTATTATCTCATTTGAGCTTCAGCTACAAGCTAAGTTGGAAGGGTATTATGATCTCTTTTTTTACAGCTGAGAAAATTAGAGATGTTTAATGACTTGTCCAGTGTAATGTAGGTAAAACAAAAACAGAGGTAGGATTTGAACCTGTGGGTTCTTTCTTTTAAGACCAGCAATCAATCCATAACCACTTTGCTCATGTTTTCATTCATTTGATCAATAAGTATTAAGTGCCTATTGTGTGCCAGGCATTGTGCCAAGTGCTAGGTATACAAGGAAAGAGAAAAGATAGAACCTGATCCCAAGGAGCTCCGTACAATGAAGGAGAGAATTTGCAAATAGCTGTGGACAAACAAGTTAGATTCAAAGATAAATTGAAATGATCAACAGAGGGAAGGCACTAAAATCAAGAGGGTTCAGAAAAGGTTTCCTATAGAAGTTGGACTTTAAACTGCTTTGGAAAGAAGTTGGATCTCCCAGGAGTCTGAGGAGAGGAGAGAAAAACTTGCAGCCATTTGGAACAGCCAGTGAAAAAGTTCAGAGTCTAGAGATGGATGGTTTTATATGAGAAAAAGGAAAGAGGTCAGTGTCACTGGCTGACAGCATAGAAGATGTTAGAAGACTACAAAGGTAAGAGGTGGCCACCTTATGAAAGGTTTTGAATGTCAGAGAGAGGATTTTCTATTTGATCCTGGGGGAGCAACTGAAGGTTATTGAATAGAGGGTGGCCTGGTCAAATCTTTAGAAACATTAATTTGACAGCTGAGCAGAGGATGGACCAGAATCAAGAAAAACTTGAAGCCGAGAGGCCAAATAGGAGGTTAGAGCAGCAGCCTAGGAATGAGATGCTGAGGACCTACGCTAGGGTGGTGGCAGTCAGAATTAAGAAGAGGGCACATTTGAGACATGTGGTACAGGTAGAATCAACACAACTTGGCAACAGATTGGATGTGGAGGTTAGAGTAAGGAGCCAAGGATGATGCCAGGGTGGGGAGCCTGGATGACTTGGAGGATAGGATATTCATTGTTTACAATGTAAAAACACATTCATCTCTGCCCTCAAGGATGTTACAAAGAGGGGAGGGTAGAGAAGATTCTATGAACACAGATGTGCCGATGTAGACAGAACACAAAAAATTCGATATATATAAAGTCTTTTCAGTGGGAGGAATATATTAGAAACTGGTCAATAGGACGAATCTCAGGTAAGTTGTGGCAGATGATCTGAGTCTTAAAGGAAGCTAGATATTCTTAGAGGCAGAAGAGAGGATATAGGTAGCCTTTGTAAAGGCAAAAGAGATGAGAGAAGGAATATCATGCCCTGGGAATATCATGTCGGAATAAGAGCTTTAAAGTGAAAAAGGTCTAGAAGGCATGATCTACGATTATAGATTTAGAACTAGAAGACAGCTCAAAAAGCATCTGATTTTGCCCACAATGATAACAAAGTTAAAGGACTCATCCAAGATCATACAGAGGAGCCTATTGATTCAGTCTTCTGATTCTAGAATTGATGCCTTTTCCACCATACCATGCTGGCTTCCTCTAAGTTTCTGCCCTTTTGTTTACTATAACTTTTAGATTCTCCATCATCTTTCTTCAGTTTCTTTGTACAATTTATTCTCTTTTAGGAAAGCATATAGAGTCAAAAACCTTCAGAGTTGAAAGGAAACTGGGCGATAACTGCTTCTAACCCCTCATTTTACAGAGGAGAAAACTAAAACCTTAATTTGTTTCCAAACATATTTTTTTGTTAAGTGAGTTATCTTCCCACTGACTTACCTTATAATTACATCGGTGTAGTCTATAGGGAAAAATGTAGCTTTTGATTTGATCAACTGCTCCGAAGTCCTTTTGTAGACATGGGCTTAGCTTGAAAATGATTACATGATGGTATATAAGGGCTTTGAAGAACAATGTTGACAGTCTCATTAATATGACTCTCTGAAGTTTACAGATCACTAATATTAATAACTTGCAATTATTGTACTTTATAAATTTGATCTCATTTGATCCTCAAAATTGTCTTCTGTGTGTGAATATCATCATTTTAATTTTACAGAGGAATCAATTGGAGCTGAAAGAGATTAAATGATTTATATGTTTTTTAAAAATAGGAAGTCTAGAAGGGACAATGACAGAATATATGGACCAGAGGCCAACTAGTCCAACTCCTACATTTTTCATGTAAGGAAACCATGGTTCAGAAAAGTTAGGGGATTTTCACAAAATAGCACAGCTATTAAGTAGTGGTTAAGACTCAAACCTAGATCTTGTGATTTCAAAACCAGTTTTCCCACCCTGGACTGTGCAGCATCTTCTGGCACACCAATAATATATTATTAAATATGCTTTTCAAGCAATCTCTTACTTCTATCTTATTTCACTTAATAATCTATTTATCACTTTTTCCTTCAATGTCCTTCTGGAGACTTCTTTTTAATACTATCCACCTAAGAGCTGAACAAGGAGTATCATCTTTCAAAAATACTAATTTTTGGAAACTTTCATAGTAGCATAATGGCCAGAGAAATCCATTTATGGGTGTGATGGGGGGAGTACTTCCTCCATTCATGTAGAGTGTACCCCCAGCCATTCCTTCTCCTATGGAGAAGGCATTTCCCATTTCTCCTCTACACACACACATGCACAAATATCCTTCCTTATGATGATAATGATGAAAGCTAACATTTATATACTGCCTTAAGGTTTGCAAAGCACTTTATACAAGTTATATCACTTGAGCCTCACAACAACTTTGAGGCATAGATGTCATTACTTTCATTTTCCAAATGAGGAAAATGTGGCTGATTGAGTTTTTCTGACCTGCCCAGGGTCACATACTATGGAAGCATCTAAGGCAAGATTTGAACTCAGACCTTCCTGATTCCAAGTACAGCATTATCTATTACCCTACCTAGATGCCTCTTAGAGGATGCAATGAGACTCTTTCCAACAAAGCACTTTTACTTGTTGCGGGTACCATTTTCTGCTATATCTCACCTGACCCTCTTATGAAATGGCACTAGAGAATGGGCCAGACTTCGGTGATTGAGAAGCAGTAGTTTAGAGATGATAGATAGAAGTCTATTCTTGGCTAAAAGCAAAAGCATAATAAGTTATCAGGGTAGATAAACAAAGAGTGTCTTTAGGGAAAAGCAGGATTAGTTAATATTTCAAGCAGACTTAGAGAGTCAGATAAATACACTAAAGCTGGAGTGCTTCTCTATGCTTCCCTAGTGGGCTTGCGTTCCTTCATCAAAAACAAACAAAACTCATAATGTCCTCTTAAATGCTACATCATATTTAAGGAAAAAAATTCAAGTTCCCAGTTCTCAGATAGGCATGTAATCTTTTGGAGGACAGGGATTGATGTTTGTTGTTTCCTCCCATTCCCTTTGGAAAATTGACACAATGCCTTAATAAATGTATATTTAATTAAGTTGAATTATCTAAGTATCTAAGAGTCAAATGAGAAATTCTAAAATGTCATAGTGGGTATTATTGCTCTCAGAATCATGAAGACCTGAATTCAAATCCTAACAAGTTTTGTGACTCTAGGAAAGTGACAACTTTTTTCAGTGTCTTCTACAAAATGGGTACAGTGTCTTCTATAAAATGGGTACAAAATAATAGAATGTACCTGAAAAAAATAGTTTATTATGATGTTCAGACAAGATACCTTATGTTCTTTATAATCCTTAAAATAAATAATTATCATATCATCATTAGTATTTCTGGAAAAAAAACAGGGAGAGTTCTAGATAAATCTAATGTCATATCCTCAGAGGGCTTATAATAGAAGAAGAGACTTCGGGAATTCTAATAACCCAGTTGTGTTTTTTTTTAAATTTTTAATTATTTTGCCTTGTTAAAAGCTAGGTTGATTTTCCTTAGAAGTTTTCTCACCAGCCAGTTTGTATCCGTTCATGAAAATGTCTCTAATGAAGACTTTGACTTGCTGCTGTTTCATATTTTAATCAGCAATTTAAGTAAATACATAAATAATATGTTTGTCAGATTTGTGGCTGACATGAAACTTCAAATGATAGTTAACATGTTGAACGCCTGGAGTCTGGATCCAAAAGGTCCTTGGCAGACCCAAATGGTGGGCTAAATCAAATTCAATGAGATTTAATCAGGAGAAGGATAACAGTTGTCTTGATTTCTAAAACTCAAATTCACAAATACAAGATAGCAAAGGAAACATTAGATGGTAATAGACTACCTAGGAAGATCTACCTGTTCATGTGATGCCCTCATCCCTCCCTCCCCATTAAAATACTACCTCCTCCTTGGCAGAAATTGTTTGGTTCTTTTTTTTTTTTTTTGTATTACCAGCATATAGCACAGTGTCTAGCACAGAGTAAGCACTGCATATAATATCTGCTAATTGTTTAGTACAGAGAAAAGAGGACAGAAAAGAAAATGGTAACTGAGGTCCATATATTTGAAAGGCTAAGGATTTAATTTTTCCTGTTTGTTCCCAAAGGGCAGAATTAGTAGAAATGGGTGGAGATTAAACAAAGATGGATTTAGGTTTTGATGTAAGAGGGAAAAAAAATCAATGAGAACTATTCAAGAGTAAAATTGGCAGTGTTGGGGAAAGGTGAGAGCTCTTCAAGCAGTGGGTGGATGATTACTTCTTATAAAAGAAAACACTCTCATTTAGGCAGATATTGGACTAGATGAGCTTTGAGGGCCTCATCAGACCTTGGATTATGAATCAGTGATTGTTTATATAAAGCATGAGAGAAATACAATAATCTGATTGAGGCTGTGTGGGAAAGAGGTAAGTTATGGGGTTCTCCAATCTAAGTAGCAAGAGAGATCAGTGTGGAAAGGGTATTAGATTTATAATCAGTGACATTTGCTAGTTTGGGGTCACTTAACCTTTCTGAAGTTATTTCCTTATCTTTAGAGTGCAAAAAAATAATAATATAATACCTACTCTTCCACCTCATATACTTGGCGTGAGGATTAAATGAACTAATGTATTTAAAGAGCTATCTAAACTTCAGGTATTAATAAAATTTTAATTTCCAAAAGTACCTAAGCAGGCAGACTCCTAACAGTTGTCCCTTATTTCTTGTTCTTTTGCTTTTCTGGGGAAAAAACTTTTCCAGTGCTATGGAAAATGACTCAGAGTATCATTTCCAACAGTCAAAAGCTTACCACATTCCTTTGAACATTCTACCTCTAGAGAAAATGCCTTTTTTAAATAGTACTCCCAAAGTATGCTAATGCTGACATATTCATGTTGTCTTCTGATGAGTTTCTCCAGGTTGAGCTATGTATATATTGTAATCTGGCTTCTTTCTGGAGAGGAATTTAAATATAGGAAAATATTCATTAAATCATCTACTACTACGATTTGTAAAAACACAACCAAATGTTATTTTCTTTATTGTGAAAATAAATATACTGCAGGAAAATTGACTATTTTGATTTAACACTGGTAACAATAACCCAGAAACTTGGGATTATGTAATGGAATTCAAATTCATACATTTAGTTTATCTTTTTAGTAATGAAAAGATGCTACCTACTGTCTACAGCTTTGGAAATGAAAGGCACTCAAGCTAACAGAGTTCTTCTTATGATAACTTCTTATTTTGTTAAAGAAATTAGGTAGGTTTTTGAGAAGGAAGGCCATCTCTAAGTGATCAAAGATAAGGCTTATTATAAAGTAAAGTAGGTTGTTCTGGCAACTCTTTTCTCCCACTTCATACCTCTTAACCTCTTAAGGAAATGCTCCTTTTTGTTTCTTGGCAAAATGTAAAAGAAGTTTTGTGTATCGTGTATGCAGCTATTTTTTTTCTTCTTTGATGCTTTTATAATACATACATCTCATTTCAAGTCATATGTTCATGAAGCCAAAATGGAGCATGATGTCAGGAAAAAAATTATTGCTAGCCCTGTTTTTCTCTCCTTTGATTAGGCTACTTCTTAAAAAAATAGGGTTGTTTTGTTTTTTAAATTGTTTTCCCATCATTTCAAGATAATGAAAAATCACACTATTAATTTATATT
Organism: Gracilinanus agilis; assembly: GCF_016433145.1. Classification (NCBI taxonomy): domain Eukaryota; kingdom Metazoa; phylum Chordata; class Mammalia; order Didelphimorphia; family Didelphidae; genus Gracilinanus; species Gracilinanus agilis. Next base: position 250,587,863 of record NC_058134.1, read on the forward strand.
GAATTTTTGACTAGTCATGCTTCCCTCACTGTTAACTTTTGGTTAAAAGTACTAAACTAGTTGTTCTTTTGGCCCTCGAACAAATGAAGTCTTCCTACTGAGGGTGATCAATAATTAATCATGACTACACCAGCCCTTCTGTTGGATGTACTCCAGGTCACCAATACAATCATGCTAAAGGGCAGAAACCTGGAAATTTTGGCCCTGGAACACTCATGCCATTCAGCAAACCCATGGGGAACTGGCCATCTGGAAAGTATCTGACAGTCACTTGATCAATAATCCAGGATCTGAAGATCTGGTATATGGTTATATCCATTGTAAATAGTGGATTTGAGTATGATTAAAAGACAATCCACAGTCAGAGAATTTCAGAGTTGGATGGAACCTCCCAGATTTTTTTATCCATTCTACCACTGAAGCATGAGTCTTTTCTGCAGAATCTTTCTGGAATACCCTCTTTTTAAAAAATATCTTATGGTGGTGAACTCACCAACTATGAATACAGTAAAGGTCATTGTCAAGAAGTTAGCACACATTTATTATGTGTACATTATATCCTTTCTCTGGCACTAGACTAAACTCCTATTTTATGAATCTATCTAAGTTCTTATTAGATGCTTACTTAGTCACTAGGCAAGCAGAGAGGGTACAAAGAAATATTTTTAAAACAAAAAAAAATGTTAGTTGGCTGCAGCTAACATCTTTGAGAGGAGCTACTGATCACCTCTAATTCTCCTCTTCTGGCTAAACTTCTCCAGTTCTTAAAACCATTTCTCCTATGGCATGGTTCAGGCTCTCTCTCCATCTTGATCACTTCCTTCTAGAAGGATTCAGGTTTCTTAACATCAGTCTTCAAATGGGCCACTGAGCTGTAACAGAGCCAAATGCGCCAAAACTGAATGCCATTTTTAAGAAGTAGTCTAATCAAAGGAGAGAAAAACAGACCTAGCAATATTTTTTCCTGGCATCATGCTCCATTTTGGCTCCATATCATGTTATGATTTTGGATAATGTCTCATACACCATTAAATTTATACTGAGCTTTTGTCTAGTAATGCCTCCCTCTTTGTAAACTTCTATAATCATCCTTTCTTCTTATATATTTTAATTAATATATTTTGCTTTGAAATATAGACCCTTGCTAAGAAATATTTTTAAAAAACAGCAAAATCAGCTAACAACCATTTTAATTATCAGCACATGTCACTCTAGTTTTTCACTTCTCAACAAAAAGAAAATTAATTTTAAGCCTAGTTATTGGGCCCACTTTGTCCTTGGTATTTGACCTGAATTTCTGTTACCTTTTTATAATTCTTTTATATTACTGTAATCATAAAGTATATTGTGACTTGGGACCAACTTTCTCCACTCTACATCAGTTCATATGCCATATGAACTGGTCATATAGCAATTCATAGACTATATCAGATTCGTATCCTTTTCTTATAGTGCAATAATAATTCATGGCATTCATATACTACAATTTGTTCCTTCATTCGTGAGTCATTGTTTTCATCTACTTTGATTGTTATTAATACAAATAAGGCTACTATGAATATTTGGAAACAGATGATTTTTCTCACTGACATTGATCTCCTTGAGATATCAATCCAATGGTATGATTACTAAATAAAAAAATAAATGTACTAATTTTTCTTGAAAAATTACAAATTTGAGGGGCAGTTGGGTGGCTCAGTATTGAGAACCAGGTCTAGAGATGGGAGATCCTGGGTTCTCTCATCCTCAAAATGAGCCAGAGAAGGAGATGACAAACCACCTTGGACATGACTGAAATTATTGAACAACAACAATGTGCCAGGTACTGGGCTAAGTACTTTATATGTTATCTGATCTCCACAGCCCCAGGAGGAAGCTACTATTATGATCCTCATTTTACAGGTGGGGAAACTGAGGCAGACGGAAATTAAATAACTTGCCCAAAATCACACAAGTAGGTGGTGTCTGAGGCCAGATTTGAATTCAGTTCTTCTTGATTCTAGGTCCAGTGCTCAATCCACCATGCCACTTATCTATTTAACCTGCACCTGTGCATCTCTTGAAGAAGGACATCATGACGCACTTTGCCAAATGCTCAATATCTTTTAAAATCAACAAAAAATAATTACAGTGAGGTCCTGAATTTCTGTATTTTTCATTTAATTGTGTGACTATAAAAAACCCAATTAATGTGGAATATTATGCTCTAAAACCTGTCTGTTCCCCCTTTTTTATACCTTCAGCAAATGTGTCCTCTGTTATATATGTTTATCTAAATTCTTCTAATAAAGTCTTATTAGAAATGGGAAAGGTTTCATGTACATTAATAACTACTGATATCAATCAATTTAATATTTATTATTAAATTTTAAATGTAAATATTAAATTTAATATTTATTATTTAAAATGTGCCAGGCACTGTGCTACATGTAGGGATGGTGGGGAGGGGGGGAAGATAATAGACAATTCTTGCCTTCAAAGAACTTATAATCTAAAATAGGAAATCACCAGCAAGCAAGTATGTACAAAATGAGTTATTTTCAAGATAAATAGGAAATAATTAAAAGAGGAAAGGTAGAGGAATTAAGAAGGGTTGGTAAAGGTTTCCTGTAAAAGATAGGATTTTATTTGGATGTTAAAAGAATCCAGGGAGGTTAATAATCAGAGTAAAAGAGGGAGAGCATTCCAAATGTGGGAAACAGCCAGAAAATGAGGCCTGATTTCAAAGTTGGAGTATCTTGTTCATGGGACTGCCAGGAGGCCAATGTAACTGGATTGAGGAGTAAGCATTGGGGAGTAAGGTATAAGATTGGAAAAGTAAGGAAAATGGGATAGAAGGGCTTTGAATGCCAAAAAGTGCACGTTATTTTTGTTCATAGAGGAGTTAGAGAACCTCTGAATTTTACTGAGTGTCTGGGTATGTCGTGGGGCTGACAGAACTGAACATGTATTTTTAGGAAAAAAATGTAGTGACTGGAGGATAGCTTGGAATGGAAAGTGACGTATAGCAGGCTATTGCAGTAATCAAGACATGAGTTGAAAAGGTCTTGGACTAGTGTATCAGCACAAGGAAAGGGGCATAGTTGAGAGATGTTGCAAAAATAAAATTGCCAGACTTTGGCAAACAGATTGGAGGGTGAAAGAGAATAAGAATCCACAGTGTTTCTTAGGTTGCAAACTAGAGAGTGGGAAAAATAGTGTTGCTCTCTACAGTAATAAGGAAGGTAAAAGGAAAGAGGGTCTAGGAGAAAAAAAATAATTAATTCTCTTTTGGACATATTTAGTTTAAGATGTCTACTGGATATTCAGTTTTAGATATCTGAAAGGCAGTTAGAATTTTGAGATTCTAGATTAGTAGAGAGATTGGGGTAGGAGAATCATTAGTATAGAGATGGTAATTACATTCTTGAGTGATGATGGGATTGCCAAGTGAGACAGGATAGAAGGAAAAGAGGACCCAAGATAGAATCATGAAGGACACATGATGTTAGAGTCATAATCTAAAAGAGGATGCAGCAAAGGAGACAAAGGAAAGAGCTGTCAGATAGGTAGGAGGAGAACCAAGAGAAAGTATTGCCCAGGAAACCTAGAGAGAAGAGACTATCAAAGAGGAAAGGGTGACCAACATTGTCAAAAGCCTCCAAGAGGTCGAGGAGCGTGAAGGTTGAGAAAAGACCATTGGATATGGCATCTAAGGGATCATTAGTAAATTCAGAGAGTAGTTTTGGTGGAATGATAGGGTCTTAAACCAGATTAGTTTTTGTAAAGCCAGATTTTTTTTTCAATATTTTTGCTCCCTTCCTTGAGACCGAATCTATCAGTGCTCTCAAAATTGTGTTGTCTCCCACAAGGAATTATTCCGGGTTATCTTGGATTAGTCTAGCATCTCTTTTCATATTTGTATTTTTCCAACTTTTTCATAAAAAAACATAACTTTTCACTTAGTTATGAATTATATCTGACTGCAATGTTTAGAGTCCAAATGTCATGCTACTTCTATTATTAATGGAAGAAAGTGCTTATGCTTTAGATTCATAATAAAACAAGCGATCTCTAAAGTTTATTCTCAGTCTAGAATTCTATAGGATGAAGTCCTCATTGTTTGCCTAAATTGGAATGCAATGAAATGGATCAGATTTACCTTTGAATTATCTCCCATCACAATGCAATAATGGGCAAATAGACAACTGATATATGTTGATGGATGATTGAAATTTATTCTACCCAAACCATTTAATTTTTTTTGCTAAATTACCATTATTAGAAATCTGCCTGCTTAGATATTAGGTGTGATAATTACAGAATAGTGATATATCATTGAATAACTGCTACTTTATGGGTACAGCCTCCATTAGTAAGAATCTAAAAGCATGGTCTGCATCATGTTTGTTTTGGAAGGACAAATTTATACATGAAGTAAATTGGGATCATTAGGATGATTTACCCTGAAGTGTGAACAAAAATTATAAGCTCACTACCATTTTCCCAGTAAAGTGGAAGGGCCATCAAAGAAGTGGACCTTAATAGTCAGATTAAATTTACTATTTCTAAAACTATTCCTAAAATGTAGGATGAAACTGCCTTTTGAATCTTCTCCTTTTGCTTTTCTTGCTCTTTCTCCTCTATAGAAATATCAAGCCTATGGAAGCCTTCTCTAAAGCATAATGCATATGATCTTTCTCTTTGAGGAGATAATCATTCTTTTTCCCTTTCCTTTTTGCCCTTTGGACTTTTAAGTATATTAGTGAACTTGAAGTCAAATTCAATTAGAGTTATAAAAGTTTATGCAAGTTCTCTGTATGTATGAAGCATGATTTCTTAAAAATTGCATTAGTAGTTTATATCTATAGAGCACCTTAGTGTTTTCAAAACACCGTAGATATATTATCTCCCCTCATAAGAAGATAGTGATAGAGGTGCTATTATTATCCCCACTTTATAGTTAGATTAACTAAGGCTGAGAGATTATGTTACTTACTCAGGTTCTCATGGCTAGTAAATTTCTTGGCAGGATTCAAAATTCAGGTTTTTTCTGACTCAAAATCCAGCAATCTATGTACTATGCCACCTAGTTGCTTCATTAGCACACATTTTTAAAAGTTTTATTCATAGAAATTATTTCAGGAAACTTATAAATTGTTTTTCCAATTAAATTTTCTCTCATAGTCAATCTCTATTTTAGTTTTTTGTAACTTGGGAGAAGGCATTCTTTCTTGTTTTTTTTTTCAAAATTTGAAAGTGTGTGTGTGTGTGTGTGTGTGTGTGTGTGTGATATTGAGTGGCAAGGAGCAGACATTAATACTATATGGACAACAATTCAATGTAAAAGATTTTCTTAGAAGGGAAATGGATGGCAAAATCTCATTTAGAAATTTTAAAGCTCCTCCTAGAAAACCTGAACGATCTTGGTAACACTGAAAGATTGATCTTAATTTCTAACCAAAATGATGCCACTCAAGTGAGTTATCACTTAATTCACCCTTAAGGTAGACAACAACAAAGACCTCCTATACCTCTTAGTTCATTTGTTAAATATTTATTGGGCACCAAATATAAGTGTATAATGACATCAAAATATGTCATGGATTTATGGTTTCATTATTGTGGGAATATCAGCAGAGCTCACAACTCATCCATCTTTATTAGTAATTATAATAATTTGTATCTGTCTATTTAAAGTCACATATACTGATCAATTAAATTTATAATCGTGGAGTTTTGTGTGAATTTCAAACAGGATAAGTGACTTGCTGAGGGCTATATAGGTTGTAAGTGAATTTTGTTCTCAAGTCTTCCTTGGCCCCAACCACAATTTTCAGTTCATTATATCCTTCTCTTCCTCCATCCTATGCTGTCATTATTTATTGTCAATTATCAATAAAATAGAACAAGAGTCATTTAAATATTGACTCCAAATCATTTTCGCAGAAAATGGAGTCTTGTGTCATTGATAAAACAACAAAACTATTTTTATCTCCTTTTTCCCAAGAAAATAATACTTCTAATTCACTACTTAATTGTACTGATTGACATGTGATAAATCAGAATATGTAGTTCATTGCAAAAAAGGAATTAATAGTAATAAAAATGTAGATTATATACAAAATACACATTACATACTGAATCTATAAGCTTCAAAACTGCTATGGTGCCACTGAGACTACAATTTACTAAACCTTGGAGAGAGCCTAATGGGCCAAATGCTTCACTGAGTATAGTTTTCCCTGTAAAACACTCATTTGTCCCTAAAAACATTTCCTAATATTGCCATGCAGATAGGCCTCAATTATTGTTTCTTTTTCTTTTTTAAATAAGGATTTGTTAGTGGTTACTTGCAGGCATAGCATAATTTTCCTTATTTCTCATAAGTATTAAATCAATTACTATGCATAATGCTCTTTCATTTAAGAGAAATCTTTGATGATTTAATCAGTATAAAACATTTCATGTTGTGCATTTTACCTTTAAATCAGCTTTTCTTTAAGCTTTGCCAATTTAGTAACATATTCAATTTTGCTATTGAATCCAAAACTCAGTAATTATTCCCAAGAAATATGTCAATGATTTTTTCAAGCCTAGTTTTGCAATAAGTACACCAAAGTATTTAAGAAAGCAATTTTTAAATGAATACAAAAATAAAGAATTCAACAACTTTTTGCATGGTATGTAGTACTATCAAGAATTTGAAATATGTAGACACATAAGTCAAATGCATAACTTTGTGTATTCTGGCAAATTGTGCTAAATTAATACAATATAATCACATTGGTACATTTTCGAATGTACATATTTGTAATTTCTCTTAAGAAGTAAATTGATGTGAAAATTGTAAAAAAAAACAAAAAAAAAACAAAAAAAAACAAAAAAAAACAAAAAACAAAAAAAAACCTTAGATAAGCTACTGCTATTACATCAAATTTCTATTTAGGTTTAAAGAGAAACATTTTAGTATTATCTATGACCAATCGGTGGAGTACACTTTGAAGACCAATCTCATAATAATACTCTTCTACTTAAAGTGAACTCATTTAGAGGAAAGCATTTAGAGAGTGAGGGGAAAAACAACTTTCATAGAGTCAGATTTTGAGTAACTCTGACCTGTATCTCTTATAGCTGATAAATATATAGATAGATTTAGAAATGGAAAAATCATTCTTTCCTAGAATGACAAGCTTAAGAGATCCTCCCAATCTGGGTTCACTTTGTGGTCAGCCAGTTGCCCCTGGAGTGACATTATCCAAATCATGTACATGTCCAGAGCCTCAAGCTCTTCATCCGTAAATTGAGTTTGAATTCAATGTTTTCTGAGATCCTGTCCAGAGCTAAATTTATAATCTTTTGATTTATTCAAGCCTTCCTGACTAAAGGAGTTAAAGGATCATCATCTCTCTTTTGCAAATGAAGCAAGGGAACCACCAGAAAGTTAAATGATTAATTTAATTCTTATTTTAATTTTATATTTTAATTTTATACTAGTTTAACTAAACACATCTTTTTAATGATGTACAGGTAATTAAAACTCAAACTTTCTGGTAGTCTTCCTATTATACTGTCTCCATTCCATCATTAGTTTTAGATTGAGATAAATAAAATGTAAAATCAAGTAGGTGATATAAAAAATATGGTGCAAAACATTAAAATGTATAAAGCAAAAATATATGGCTACTTTAAAAAATGAAATCAACATAAAGGATATTATGTATGACACTAACATAGTCCAATGACTATGAATATGTGATCTACTGAAGAGAATTGTCTACAAAAGCTCAGTGGAATAGACTTGGGGTAAGTGACATCAACAAGACAGTGTATGATAAACCCAAAGAGCCCAACTTTTGGGACATGAATCCACTATTTGACAAAAACTGTTGGGAAATTTGGAAAACAATATGGGAGAGATTAGGTTTAGATCAACATCTCACACACTACACCAAGATCAATTCAGAATGGGTGAATGACTTGAATATAAAAAGGGAAACTATAAATAAGTTAAGTGAACACAGAATAGTATACTTGTCAGATCTCTAGGAAAGGAAAGATTTTAAAACCAAGCAAGAGTTAGAGAAAATTACAAAATGTAAAATAAATGATTTTGATTATATCAAACTAAAAAGCTTTTGTACAAACAAAAACAATGTAGCCAAAATCAGAAGGGAAACAACAAATTGGGTAAAAATCTTTATAACAAAAAACTCTGACAGGTGTCTAATTGCTCAAATATACTAGGAGTTAAATCAACTGTATAAAAAATCAAGCCATTCCCCAATTGATAAATGGGCAAGAGACATGAATAGGCAATTTTCAGATAAAGAAATCAAAAGTATCAATAAGCACATGAGAAAGTGTTCTAAATCTCTAATAATTAGAGAAATGCAAATCAAAACAACTCTGAGGTATCACCTCATACCTGACAGATTGGCTAAAATGAAAGAAGGGGAGAGTAATGAATGCTGGAGGGGATGTGGCAAAATTGGGAAATTAATGCATTGCTGGTGGAGTTGTGAACTGATCCAACCATTCTGGCTGGCAATTTGGAACTATGCTCAAAGGGCTATAAAAAGAATGCCTGCCCTTTGATCCAGCCATACCATTGTTGGGTTTGTACCCCAAAGAGATCATAGATAAATAGACTTGTACGAAAATATTTATAGCTGCGCTTTTTGTGGTGGCAAAAAACTGGAAAAGGAGGGTATGTCCTTCAATTGGGGAATGGCTGAACACATTGTGGTATATGCGGGTGATGAAATACTATTGCACTCAAAGGAATAATAAACTGGAGGAGTTCCAGGTGAACTGGAGAGACCTCCAGGAACTGATGCAGAGTGAAAGGAGCAGAACCAGAAGAACATTGTACACAGAGACCAATACACTGTGGTAAAATACCATGTAATGGACTTCTGTACTAGCAGCAATGCAATGACCCAGGACAATTCTGAGGGATTTATGGAAAAGAACACTACCCACATTCAGAGGAAGAACTACAGGAGTGGAAACAGAAGAAAAAGAATTGCTTGAACACATGGGTTGAGGTGGACATGATTGGGGATGTAGACTCGAAACTACCACACCAATGCAACTATCAACAATTTGGAAATAGGTCTTGATCAATGACACATGTTAAAACCAGTGGAAATACACATCAGCCATGGGGGAGGTGGGATGGAGTTTGGGGGGTGAAGGGGAAAGTAAGAACATGAATCATGTAACCATGATAACTTTTCTAAAAAGTAAATATTAATAAATGTTAAAAAAGAATACCCTAGAATAAAAATACTGATATTTTCTAACATTTTAGGATCTTATCCTCTTTAAGATACATTGATAATTTGCATTTTAGTGATTTTCAAAAGTTTTTGATACCATTATCAATGATTTTTTCCATGTATATCTGCTCAGGTTCAGCTCCTTATCCTTAATGTTTCTTTACAAGTACCATTGCTACTTCCCCACAAAATTAGTCATGAAGCACCAAGGCTGGAGAGTATTATTTCATCCTCCATAAAATATTAACCATTGGCTGCAATCATATTCATGGTGGTCCATTCCTTATGCTTATTTTGAGCATTGCCCAAAAAAAGAAGAAATCCCATGAAATGATGCCTTTTAGTGAATACTGAAACTGAATCTTCTAATCCTTTTATTTGTCTGTCTGAAGAGAACCCTTGAGGCATCCTTCTATTTACTTACAAGTTAATTGTATCCTCTGGTTTCATTTAGAAGGAGAATGTCAACATGACCATGGTTCACTTAGTCCAGCAGGATGCCAACTCATTAGCCACTGGACAAAGATCACATATAAAGAACATCAACAGTTTGTAGTTTGTTTAAGAGCTGTGTAATTCATAACACTCTCTATCGTTCTTTTTCAACCACCCTGCCATCATCACTCTGTTGGCATGGCCAAAATTTCATCATCTAGTAGCCAGTTTTGCAATAATAAGTCTCTCTGGTTTAGGTCACCTTCTGAAATGGTTTTACTAGAGTAAACCTCAAACCCATCAGTAAGTCAGAGAGATGTCTATCCCAAGCATATTAATATTCCCCTGGCAGAATGCATAGATGAGAACAATTTGTTCCAAAGGCCATGAAAGCAGATGAAATAGGTGCTACCAAGTGCCTAGAGCTTGGCTAAATATCAAAGACATCCAGGTCATCCATTGCATCTCAGGGCATTGCCAGGCATCCTGACTTTTGCCTTGCCACTGGACTTGGATGACTACTCTGGAAGAGAGAGTGAAGCAGACTTGTTCAATTGAATCCAATTCAAGGGTGAGTCAAGACATCACCTTGAGATGTCATTGTCCTTTTCAAGAACGCAGGACGAACAACTAAGGCTCTCTCTACCCAAGGCTGCTCCTTAGCCAGACTTTTACTTAGTCTTTCCACTTTAAGATGTGTCCAAAGTTTAGTTCTATTTGCACAGTCTTCTAGATTCCATTATCATTTCCACGCCATGATGAGGCATGAGTAGGACTTCTGTGGAAATGCAGTTATCAGCACTTTTTGGAGCTAACAATCCTTTACCTCCTCTTAATCCCCTCCAAAAATATCTTCATTGACAGGCTAAGCAAAACTCACCTAAGAGTTGCCAAACACAAGACATGGAAAAATGATTGTCATGCAAGTCAAAGTCTACAGATTTTTATGTTTTCAAGGAAATATTTAAACTTTAGAAGAATTTGCTACTAATTAAATCAACATTTAAACTACAGTCTGGAACAAAGAAAGAAGCCAGGGAAAAAGAAGCCATTGAAAATAAGTGATTCATCAACGTGAAGTAGTTTCCACCACCCTGTTAGCAAATATATCATTCTTTTGTTAAATGCAGATGAATCCCTGGTCTTCCTCCTTTCCTTTCTTCACCCTTTTATTCTCTCAGTAGGACTCCGTTTGTTTTTCCTGACAGTGTTAGAGATTTCTAGGCTACTGCAGTGGTGCCAACCCACACTGAGCATAGTGAGTGAAGAGGAAAACAGTGTGGCTGTTGTTTCTCTGCTTTGCTAATAGCAACTTGTTTCTTTTGCCTGCTTTCTTACTCCTGGACATCAGACAGTGAAATCACTAATCCTAAGAAATCTAAAAGCCTTTCTGTCCCTTTAGTGCTCTCCATTTGGAAATTTAAGGTGGAGGCAAAAACTACATGGAAGAAAAAGTTTTATTTTCTAAAAGTCACACATTGGTGGGCATTTGCACATACCTAAACCCACAGGTACATGTACAAGCATCCAAACCCAACGGCACTGATTAATTCCACAAAAGAATATTGATTAGAATCACAGATGTGGACCTGGAAAGCACTTCCGTGGACATCATGTTCAAACCCTCCACTCCACACACACTCATTATGCAGATTAGAAAATATGTCCCAGGGACAGTGATTTGTTCAGTGACCAACACAGGTCATTGGGATCAGAAGTGGGATTTGTGCCCAGATCCTTTAAATCCAGGGCCATTGTTCATCCATTATATCACATTATCTCCAGATAATGAACAAAATATTAGTATTAATATCAAAAGCAACAATCATTATTATCATAACTAATATTTATATAGTGCTAACTATGGTCCAGGGATGCTAAAATGATACAGACCCCTCAATAAAATATTTCATAATATAATGATAATAAGATAAAATAATATAATGATATATTATGTATATACATAATTATGTATTCCATGTCATATTTTATTATATATGTTACATTATAATAATATGATAGATCAATGGCTTAAAAATTATGGCTGCCATTTGTATTGCACTTTAAAGTATGTCTATTTTCTCATTTCATCCCCAAAACAACCCTATAAAATGGGTAATACAATAATACTATTTTTATAAATGGCTCAGAGAAGTGACTTAAACAGAATCACTGTCAATGTATAAGGTGATATTTAGACTCAGATCCATTACTCACACTGTCCACTCTAATTTGCTACCACTTAGTGACCTAATGATGGCACCTCACAGGTTCAAGACTTTATAATGGGATTTAGTTTCAATTTATTTGTAATGTTGCCCCTGCTCTGTGTTATTCCCCCAACTTGCACTCACATCCTCAGGTTGACTTCCCAGATGGTGCTGCCATGACAAGTTCTAAGTTTCTTCATCTCAACTACACTATTAATATAACAGTATAAAAGCCCCTACCAGCATGCTTCACATTAGCAATCAGCCTCAAGATTCAATTTGCTCTTAACAAATGGCATAGCAAAAACAATAGTTATGAAAATTTTCTCCCCCATTAACCTGGGGCAGAATCTCCCACAAATACTCACAGTAGCCATTAGGGGGTGGGGATAAACTTTCCTATAGTACCTACTATATGTCAGACACTATGTTAAACCCTTAACAAATAGTTTATTTGATCTTTGCAACAATCCTGTGAACTACTTGCTATAATAACCTCCATTTTACAGATGAGGAAATTGGTCCAAGAAAGGTTAAGTGATTTACTTAAGCATCACACAGACATTATGTTTCTAAGGCTATAATTGAATTCTGCTTTTTTCTGATTCCAGGCACAGAACTCTTTCCATTCCATCACCTAGCTGCTATAGCTTTGGTGTCCTCAGACTTGAAGAACAATGGTAACGAGTTACATATTAAGCTTACATGTGTAAAAAGACAACACATGTCTCCTGGTACCCCAGGACTTAGATCTCTGTCTTTGCAGTCCTCACACTTGAATCCCAGGATTTGCTACAATCTACAACCTGAACCTCAGTTGGCAGTGTCCTCCTATTCCTTGAAACTACATCCTCACAGTTGACCATTGTACAATACTGCTGTTACTATGCACAATTTTCTTCTGGTTCTGTTTATCTCACTTTGCGTCCATTCCTACAGTTCTTTCTAGCTTTTTCTGAAATCAGCCTATTTACCATTTCTTATAGCACAATAGTATTCCATCACTATTATATACTATAATTTGTTTGGCCATTACCCAGTTGATGGATATCTCCTTAATTTCCTGTTCTTTATCACTACAAAAAGAGCTACTATAAATGATCTTTGTACAAGTAGGTCTTTTCCTCCTTCACATATATTATATACATGGATATATATGTATATATACACATCCTCTTTGATGATTAGAATAATAAAAAGTAGAATCAGTTGTATCAGTAATTAAGGAAACATCTTCTTGCTTCAAAACATGTCAAGAATTACCTTCTACATGAAATCTTTCTGATTCCCCCAATGCTAAAATCATCCCTCTATAACTACCTTGTATTTTATTTATTTGTATTTCTTTCATATTTATTTTTCATATAATTATTCTATTTATACATATATATTCATAGTTATCTTACAAATTGGGATGTCAGATCCTTGAGAGTAGGAAATGTTATATATTTTTTAATTCCAGTATCTAACAGTGGCCATCACATAGAAGACACTTAATAAACGCTTGCTAATTGATGAATAAATAAACATCTGACACTGGATGTTTCCAAGTAGGGATGGGATGACTACTGTGAGAGGTATTGTTAAGGAGATTCTTATTCAGGTACTGATTGGAGTAGATGACATCTGAAGCCCCTCCTACTTTAAGGCTCATCAATTTTGATATAGCATAGTGACCAACTGTGATACCACTTGACTGAAGCCATGGGGCTGGCTACCTGGCCCAATGTCTCTGTTACAAGTCTTGTTACTACAGCTTGCCTTGGGTTTACTATTCTGGGATTTCCTAACTTCTAAATGGGCAGAAGTCCCACCTATTCTCACATTCATTGGCTCATCATGTCACGCACCCAGCTATATCAGGGAAGTTATTCCAGGGAAGTTCCATATTTTACACATGGTTATGAGTTCAACGCCTAAGAATTTTCCCAAGTAGAAGCAGTATTTGTTAAAATTCTCTAGCGTGTAAACATGAAGTGGGCATAGACTAGATAGTTTATTCCCACACAGAAAAGGGAACCAAGCAATTAAAAAAATGATTAGACCAGAATACAGAAAATTATTAGTACTTGAATTAGTGTTTAAACTTCATTGGAATACAGTGCTACAAAGGCTGCTAATTACCTGTTTTCCTTGTCACCTCTCCACTGGCATCATCCAGACAAAGAGTTAAATAGGTTATAAATAGTGGTGACAACCTAATACTTAATCACAACCATAATTGACTCCATTTTTCAAAAAACCATCTTCTTGACTTAGCCATTTGTTCCATGCTTTTTTGTTGACATATTATTGACTGAGTTCTCTTGTCTGTTTGACATAGAGGAGTTTTTGTTCTACTCTTTGATATTAGGTACATCACTGGTGTCACCCAGAAGTACACAACAAAAGAAATCCAGTGGCATGCACCTATTTTCAGCTTTTATTCTTGCTCATTGAAGTAATATCCATTAGCTCCAAAAATATTTGTTTTTAATTTCTTTAACACATTCTCTAAGAATCTCTGTCAGTAATCAGCTTGATCTTTTTTAATAGTGTGGTTATATTTCTATAGTTCCCTTAAGTGATGGGGATTCTGTTTTTATTAATATTGTAAGATTTTTGTTTAGGAGTTTTTCTCAATCTGTTATGGTTCATTTTGCTATTATTTAAGACTGATATGGTATAGATGTTGCTTACTTTAAATGTATTCCTCTCAATTAGCTTTGATTTTAGGGTGCCAGTAAGTTTCTTAACATTCACAGCTATAGCTTTCTGCTTTCTCTTTGAGAGATTTATGCATCTTGCCTAAAGAAGACCAATGTATCTGTAAATATTGACTTTTTCCATTGGTTCCATTTGATGTTGGGATTCAAGTTCCATATGTGATCTTCATCTTTCTAAGTGTGTATTTTGGATTTAACAATTAATGAGTCAATATCATTGAGCTACATCAATGAAGAATGATTTATCAAACAAGATTAAGAAGGTATTTGATGCCTTTTGGTTGAGTCTTGGGATTTAATGTCATCCATGTACAACAAAATATTAATAACATATTTTTATGACTCACTCTCCAATCCATTCTTTGCTCAACTACCAAAGTGATATTCCTAAAAACACAAGTCTGACCATGCCCCATGTCCATTCTATTCAATTAATATCCTAATACCTCTAAATTTAAGATAAAATTCCTGTCTTTTTAGATTCTACATTAACTAGATCTAAGCTACCTTTACATTATTGTTTGAAGTAATTATTTAGGGGATGTTGATCCTGAGTATAAAGTCTAGTCTGACATCCCTAGCATCAATATGCCATGGCCAGTTTAATGCCACCATGGAAGGGCAGAAGGCATGACATTTGAAAGCCATTGGCCAAGGAAAGGAAGATGAGGTCAACATGGTTTTGTAAGGAATGGTAGGAAGCCCACTTGGGCTTTCTTGGCTTCCTTACCTATGACCCAGCTGGCATTTTCTCTCTGTGCTGCTTCCTTATCTGATAAGACAATCACTGGCAAGTGGAGGCAATCATAGCCATCCAGCAAAATGAAGTATCAGATCTAGTAAGCTGAAAACTCTCTCCCTCTCTCTCTCTCTCTCTCTCTCTTTCTCTCTCTCTCTCTCTCTCTCTCTCTCTCTCTCTCTCTCTCTCTCTCTCTCCCCAATAAATGCTTATAACTCTGGTGATTGAGCTTCAAGATCAATTTTTATTTGTATCAATATTATTCCATACTACTCCACCTCATAAACTATGTGGTCTAGCCAAACTGACCTTGTTACTCATCTTCATTTATAAAATTCCATCTCTATGTATATTTATGCCAGCTGTCTTCCATGCCCAAAATATCTCTACATCCTCATCTCTACTTCTTTGAATCCCTAATTTCCTTTAAATTCAGCTCATATCATGAGACATTTCTTGAGTTCCTCAGCTTCTTATTCTCCTTAATTACCTTGCATTTACTTTCATATTATCACTCTATATGTCTATCTTTAATTCTGTCTCTCTATATCTGTATCTGTCAAGTGAATTTGTAAAGTACTCAACACAATCCCTGGCACATACTAAGCATTTAAATCTTATTTCCTCCTCCTTCATTTCTCTGTCTCCAACTCTATCTCTGTAACTTTCCCCATGATTCCTTGAAACCAGGAAAGTCTGGGTTCAAACTGTATTCAAGTCCTAACACTTAACTTCTCAGTGACGTTGTGGTACAGAGAAGATTGTCAACCAACCTACATTAGTTGAAGAAGTTCTCTCACCCAGAAGTTTTCAGTACAAATGAAATCACAGATTCAATCTCTATCCCATGTATGTGGCACTCTCTCTAGAGTATTCCTCCCACTTGTATTTGCTCTGGCAGATTGAATCCATGAAACAAGGCTGCCGTTGCTATGTTCAGAGATCAGTAAACAGGACTGTGCTCTTAATACTCATGAGCCCCTACTTCCATTAGCAAAGAAAAGTTAGCAAAAGGCAATTACCTATTAGTAAAGATAGTAGATTATATAGGAAAACAGTAGCCAAAAAACATTCTCCCCTACCTCATGAAAAAAATTATTATCCCACAAAGAAACAGCATCCATTGGAGGAGAAGACACAAACTTAGAAAACCAAGGTAGAAAGATCCAGGTAGAAACCTATGTAATCAAGGAAAACCAAACAGTGGTAATTCTAAGGCATAGCAGTTCTTTCTTTTAATGGAGTTCTCCCAAAACTCAATTCTTCAACTCTCTCTTGTATCCACAACCACTTCCTTTCTCTACTGCCAGAGTTTATGCCACATTAAATTACTTTCAGACTCAAGTGATTGTCTTTCTGTATCTTTCCACCTAAAGAGTGTGTGTCTGCTTTCTCAATTGTACTTCAAAATCTCTTAAGCTGACTCCAGTATTATATGAGATGTCGAGAATGAGAAGGAGCACAGAGAAATCGTTGCCCCAAAACTCCAGCCCCATATTGGGGTCAAACTTCACGGTTCTTTGGAGCCTGGACTCACTTTAAAATGCCAATTACCTATAGGACTTACTTCAAAAAGGGATCCTTGGTGTTAATAACATTAACACAACACTAATTTGTCATCTATGATATTCTGTGACTATATTGACTGAATTTGGCAGGGAAAGAGGGGAGCCAATCTCTTTTATTTTTAGATACGTTGCGGATATTGTCTCCCATTATAAAGGTCAAGCTTTTTGAGGGCAGAAACTCTGTCTTTGTATCACAAATGCCTAGAATATTAATAACTAATAATGAATAAGTGCATTTTTATAGTTGATTAAATGAGTACTAGATTTGCTATAGGAGGTTCAAGAGTAATAGTTCTGACACTGACACTGTCCTAGTCTTTTTCCACTCTCCATATCTGTTCTTGTGATTTGTTAAAAGCATTTGGATTGCTTGACAAAGGCCAGGCTATGGTGTTCCAGGAAGCCCTGAGGCTTTTCCTGTTCTCCCATGAACACCAAAGAAAGATCAATAGGAGTCTCCAGGCTCATCTCAGCCAGCATTACAGTAATGGCTGGAAGCATCATAGTGGTCAACCAGAATTAGTTTGTTCCAATAATGAGAAATGCTTACAAGCTAACTTCCCACCCTTAGCAATTAGTTTGCATGCAATTAATTTAAATTTAATAAATGCCCTGCAAATTCTATTAGTTAAATCAGGGGAGAAGAAAGGTTAATTTAATTGCACTATTCCGTACAGCTGCATAGGGAAACAAACTCACTGCCTGGTCAGTTTAGAAAATTCTAACAGAGACAAGATCTAAAACCACAAAGGACAGGACAGATGACTCATGAATGGGAGAAGAATTTAAATTAGCATGGCTTTATTTTTACCCCTTCCTCCCAAGGACCTCTCCCAGACTGAATTGGATCCATGCAGGACCATTATCCATCTAAGGCTTGAGAAAAGGAAGTTTGGTGAATAAACAGGAGTAAACCTAACATGCATGGATCAGGCCCAAAATATCCCAGGGAACTTACCCAATCCTATAAAGGCCAGAAGAATAGCCTGGAGAAAAATGGAGAAAAGTATTCATGAGGAACAAAAGAAAGGGGAGGAGATATGTAATACTCAAAACCTTGGTTGTTTTTTAAAAGTCAGTTCAATCAAAATGATTGATCTGGTAGCTGCATTTAGACAAAAAACAAACAAACAAGTTATTAGAGATGCAATAAATGATGAAAGAAGAGATAGAATTCTCACAAAAACTTTCAGTTGAAACTCCTTGGCTTCTGTCCCTTCATTCTTTCATAGTGAAGTGATCTACAGTGATTCCGTTATATTGGTTACTACTCATCTCACAACCTTAATATCAAGGGACTTGTAATGAGGACTTTCTTTATAAAGGAAGGAAGGTACTGCCTTGTCAAACCAAATTGTGCTGGCAGAGGGTGGAAATCTGATAGTGATTTCTGAGAAGAAAAGAGGCTACAATAATATAAATGAAAACAACACTAACAGGCAGCCCAATTCTGATTAATTGTAATGAATTATCTTTGTCTAATGGAACGTATGATAAAGTACACACGCTCATAAAACTCAAGCTGAAAGGGATCTCAGGGAGCATCTGGAACACCATGACTCCCCTCCTTTTCCAGAGAAGGATGCCTGGGTCCAAAAAGTTAAATTACTTACTCAAAGTCATGCAGATCTTAACAAGCATCAGAGTTGGAAGTTCAACTGAGTTTGGAGTCCTCTGACTCCAGAGGCTACGTTCCTATCTGAGCACCATGCTGTCTCCTTTAAAATCCAGAGAGTAAATACAAGTAAAAATTTAAAAAAAAAATAAAATCCAAAGCTAATGCCCCAAATCAGTAAGGCTAGGAATAAACACCATAATCCATATGGTCAGCCCATTACCTTTCTGAGTGTCTGTCCCCACAGACCACGGTCCAACTGATAAACACGAAGAACCAGAGAGAGAGGCTCAAGCATTAAGTTTATGATCTTCTCCTCAGCAGAGCAGCATGCACGTGGGAATTCCTCTAAGAAAAAGAAGCCCACCAGTTACAGGGCTAGCTAACTTTTTATTGCTTCCAAATCACCGTTGCTCAAGGGAAAGGGTGCCATTCCTGGAGTGGGCTTGGAGATTGCCAGAGAAACCCATGGCTAACACTGGTTTTATCTAGAAAAGTCACTAAGGCTACTCCTAGTTTAGGTTCAGTTGGAACAGTCCAGTCAAGATTCAGTTGACAAGTTTCTCAAACTTAGAGTGGCAAAGCATTATTGTTATAGATGATAAATCCCTGGAAAAAATAGAGGTTTGAGCAAATCCAACTAATTACTATAGTTTGTATTCCTTTCATTTTCACAAGATTGTGCAAAGTGCCATTTTGGAATTTTTTTTGATGGGGGGGTGCATAATGGAGCTGATAGAGCACAGGGAGTCAGGAAGAACAGTTAGAATCCATCCTCAGACACTTAGTAGCTGTGTGATGCCCCTCATTCTGTTTGCCTCAGTTCCTACAATTGTAAAACGAGGATAATAAAAACATCCACCTAGCAGGGCTATTATGGAGATCAAATGAGAAAACAAATGTAAAAATCACTTAGCATAGTGCCTGGTATATAGTAGATAGCATATAAATTCTTATTTCCTTTAGCCTTCCATCCTTTCCATTACTCCCTTGTTATTTATTTTTATTTGCTTATTTGTTTTTAAATAAAAGCTGGCTCAATATTTGGGAGGCAGGGTCAGATGAGATGAATCAGGAAATCCTTGTGGTATAAAAATAAGACATCAATATTTTTTTAAGAAATAGGACAAGGTACAACATTTCACTACAAAGTGGACATGAGCAGGATGGATTCAAGTGTACTCAGGAAAAAAGAAGTGAACAGATCAAAACAAATCTTTAGTAGCTTGGACAAAAAGGAAAAATAGATAAAAGAAAGGTCTGTGTCTTATTTTTTTTAAGACTTGAGAACACTAACATTCTCATTTTAAAAGGGTAGATAAATCCTTGAGGGGGGAAAAAAAGCTTATGCTTACCTTCTATTTAAACTAAGTCTATAGAAAACAGTATGAGTGAATGATTCCACTATATTTCTTAAAGACAGATCAGGTCCATAAGAAGGCCCTTGAAGGTAATTATAGGGTAAGGAGATTAATTCTCCCAACTTGAAGATTTTTTTAGATTTGTTATGGCAGAATCAGAGAGGGCTTTTCCAAGACACCGAATTAATTAAAGATAATCCTGAATTGCCTTTAATAATGTTTAATTCTAACTTCTCCAGATGCTTAAGGAATGCAAAAAACTCTTTGAAAGCAAAAGAAATCACTGATTTTTGAGAGCATGATTGTATATGTATAGCTATATAAGGGTTTCTAATTATGTGTTTTTAAACTTCTGAGTTTAATTAAAACAAACTATGCCACATTACTCACCTTTTTAATTGAGAAAATAAAAACTAATCCTTATAAGTAATTACATTTTAAATCCAGAATTGCCCTTAATCTGTCATTATCACAACAACTTACAAATACTATTTGATTGGACCATTAATCTTAATTCCAAAAGGTCATCAGGGCTTCAACCAGTTTTTGTGGACAAGAGAGCTTCATTTTTCTTCCTTAATGAGCAATTGTCTTTCTGGTCTGAATGATGGTTAGGGAGGTCATTTATAATATCTGCATAACCCTATCTTCATTCTCCTCTCCATCAGGGGCAGAGATGGAAGAAGAAACGAGTCTGAAGTTTGGGGATCATCCTGCTCATAAAACTTCCTTGAAAGTGGAAAGAAAAGAGCCCAAGATTCATAGAATGGAGTTTGAAGTAGGGAATGTGAGAGGAATAAAGAAGGTAAGACTAGAGCATGGGTGTTTTTAAGAGACAAGAAGGGATCAAATAAGATAACATTCACCTGTATTTATGATTTATTGTTGTTCGGTCCTGTCATTTGTGTCCAACTCTTTGTGATGCCATTTGGGATTTTGTTGGCAAATACACTTGACTTGATTGGTATTTCCTTCTTATTTTACAAACAAGGAGCTGAAATAAGCAGAGTTAAGTGATTTGCCCAGGGTCACACAACTAGGAAGTATCTAAAGCCAAATATAAATTCATTAAAAGGAATCTTCCTAATTCCAATCCCAATTCTCTAGCACCATTAAACACACAGAACTGTATTTTTCATGATTCCACTGCAGTAGTAATTATCCTATGATGTCTCAGAAGGCTAACAAAAAGGCAGGAGAGGGTAAATGTTTAGCCAGAGGAAAGCAGCTGGCAAACACGACCATGTAGGTATTATGGCAACTAGAATCTAAATCCAGATTTCCAAGGGTGTACTTGAAGAAGAGACAAAAACAAAGCCCTGATTGGGAGTCCCATAGAGATTGGACATTAACCCAACAGAGGCTCTGCTTGGAAAATTCCTCGTTAAGTAGTGCATTATGCATGCTTATTAGTGTCTGGCGAGAGAAGCTGAATATAGGCACCTGAGTTGTGACTGGGTTTAAGACATGAATGCAGATTAATTAAGGATTGCCTGTATATGAAGAATGACATGTGTGGAAAGTTCTAATGGATTTGAAGAATAACACTGATGTACATAGTCTAGTAATGGTTTTGCTGTCAACCCCAATATACCATAAGCACAAAGACTGGATTCCATTTAAACATGGGTATTTATGAAGGGCTTACTATATTCTAGGTGCCATGCTGAGTTGGAGATACAAAGAAAGAGTAAAACCAGTTCTTGCCCTCAAGGAGCTTCCATCCTAGTAAAGGAAAAATATGTACAAATCAGTACATACAAGAAAAATATGAAACAGATAGAAGGTAACCTTAAAAGAGAATGGAAAGTAAGCAGCTGAGAGAATAAGGAAAGGTCTGCTGGAGTTGGCATTTAAACTGAGTCATTAAACTTAGGAAACTAAGGATTCTAAATATTGGAGACCAGGAAGAGGAGAATCCCAGAAATGAGTGAGAGTCATTGCAAAGGCAAATAATTGAGAAATGGAGTGTCAAGCAAAAGGAATAACCAATAGACCAATATAGTTAAATTTGCAGAGTTTGTAAAAATGTCTAGAATGTAAAAATAACAGGAAGATAGGAATGGTCTAGCCTGTGAAGAGCTTTAAATTACAAACAAAGGGTTTTAAATCTGATTCTGGAGGAAATGCAAGAGGTACTGAAATTTATTGAGTAGAGAAGAGAAATGATCAGATTTATGCTTTAGAAAAAGAAAGGGAGAAAGGCAGAATTTTCTTTATTGTTAAAGAATAAGCTAAGATTCTAACTAGGTAGTCCCCTCTGACTACCCTCTCCCAAACCAGACTAATGAGATAATCACACTACCTACTGAAAGTAGTAGGCATAAGAGGTTGTCTACTATATGAAAACCATGGAAACTTTTGTTTTCTCTGAGAAACTTTTAGTATTGGTTAGAGCACACATCTTGAAGGATTTCAAGTACCTCTATTCTCATCAATGAAAAGGTTCAATAATGGTACATCAGCACTTCCTTGTTGGCTATTTGGTTACATAAATGTACCTGTTGTAAAAACCACTAGATAATAAATTAATTTCTCATCTCCACAACTTTAATTCTGTTACGATCCATAGCTTTCCTTCTCTGATTGTAGAAGATAATTGAGTCACAATAGATAAAGATTCTGAAGACAAAGCAGGCAGGATACAGTCATAAATCAATCATGAAGCTTCTTCCTCTAATTTTTTTTCTCTAACCCTGAGGAACATAAAATTTAAAAAAATTAAAATTAAAAAATAGAAAAAATAAGGGATGTTGAAGTGTTAAAGACTCTAAGACCATAGATTAATCTTAAACCACCTGAAAAAAATATAAAGTCAGACTATTGAAAGACCCCCAGTCAATATACATTAAGGTAGTTAAGCTCATATACCTATTGTCTTGGTCATTCAGTCAACAAGTATTTAGAAACCATTTACTATGTACCAAACAAAGAGCTTAAGTACCAGGCAAAAACAGGTCCTTCAGGAGCTAGATGGGACAGTACTAGAGTGGTGGGTCTAGAGTCAGGAAGACTCATCTTCTTGAGTTCAAATCCAGCCTCAGACACTTACTAGTTGTGTAACTGTGGGCAGGTCACAACCTCTCTGGTGAAGAGAGAGATTTTGCAAAACAATGCATAGAAATGTGCAGGAATAGAGAAAGCAGGAAGAAGAGGATGGAAAGTTGGTGGCAGAAGGATTCTGGGGGCCAACAGTGCCTGGGAAGGGACTGCTGGATCTTTGGGGAATTGCTCTTGAAATCTGTGAGGAGAGACAGCTCTTAGACCCTTCTCTTGGACAGAAATCATCCAAATCCTGAGAGAGTGTTTCCTGATTGAGATCTACTGTGATCCTGCATCTGCTCCTGACTCCTGGAAGTCAATACTTGTGTGATCTCAATCGAACTAGCAGTTCACCTTGAGAGTTAGCCCAGAGAGTGACTGGATTGAGCCATCACTGTACCTCTCAACCTGATCAGCTAACAACCTGGAGACCTTGCTTCATTTATTTAGCTTAGAATTAGCTATTATAAGGAGAACATCTAGATAGAGAGGATTTTCAAGCTTGCCTCAGCAGAAGACTTTGACATTCATTGGGGGATAGTCAGGGATTCCTACTACCCTCTTTCCTGATCCAAGTAATCATCATGCATTTTTTTTAAACCCTTGTACTTCGGTGTATTGTCTCAT
Source organism: Gracilinanus agilis (assembly GCF_016433145.1). Taxonomy (NCBI): domain Eukaryota; kingdom Metazoa; phylum Chordata; class Mammalia; order Didelphimorphia; family Didelphidae; genus Gracilinanus; species Gracilinanus agilis. Next base: position 250,611,428 of record NC_058134.1, read on the forward strand.
AGGTGGAAGAGTGGTAAGGGTGGGCAATAGGGGTCAAGTGACTTGCCAGGGTCACACAGCTGGGATCATGCATTTTTAATAATCCATCATAAAGATCAATAGCAGTCAGATTTGTTATTAGAGGAAGAAAATTTGATAAGTGGAGTTATTCTGGGTTGAGATTGTCCAGACTGGGTAAAGCAAAATTTCCTAGTCATCTGTTTTGATCTCTTTCCCAGGTTTGCTGTCTGTGGCAGAAGAAGGAACCCTTGGAGGCTAGGTTGAGCCAAGTCCTGGCCAAAAGGCTATTCCATCTTCTAAAAGGGCTTCCCTGCATCTGTTAGAGATAGCTGTAGTTCCTTCCACCTGTTTATGCTGGCCAAAGACAGAGAAGACTCCATTTTTGCTCTCTGTCCCAAAGGGAGATCCTGTATGATGAATGTAACTGGTGACCATGATTTAGCGTAACCTGGTCTAACAGGATAATGAAGAACATGATAGTTCCATAGTCCTCAGACCTAGTCAGACCTCATCTGAAGAATTTTCAGTACTACATGCCATATCTTAGGAAGATCATTGGCAAACTTGAACAGGTTCTGGATGTGAAAGGATATAGAAGATAATACAAAGAGATTTGAAATAATTTGAGATATTTAAACTGGAGAAGAGAAAACTGGGATCAATATTTTAGAGATTAAATGCTTGGGTTTTTTATGAGCTCTCATATGAAGAAGATGGAGTAAGCTGGATTCTTTTGGATTGAAAGATCAGAATCCAAGCTTCTTTTTTTCCTCCAAATTTTATACAGCCAAATGAAACCAGTATTTCAATATACAAAGAAAAAAGAAGATAGTACGCAAAATGAAATCACACATCTCCTATATGTTTAGCCTATTTTTCTTCATATCTAATTACTAATTCCCTTACACTAGTGTCTCAGTCCCTCCCTACCATCCTCTTATTACAAAAGATATCATCAAGGTAGTCTACATGTACATATGAATTGTCTTCCATTTTTTTACCTTTCCGTTCACTTTCTTAAGCTTACATTCGCATTTTATTCTTCCAGGATTAATTCTGTGGTTGTGTGTAATGTTCTCTTGGTTCTACTCATTTTGCTGTTCATTATCTCATGTTTCTTTCCAAGTTTTTTTTTAATCAATCTGTTCATAATTTCTTATGGCACAGTAGTATACCATCACAATCAGATACCACATTTTGTTCAACCATTCCCAAATAGTAGGGCATCCCTTCGGTTTCCAATTCTTTGCCACCACTGAGAGAGCGGATATAAATATTTTGGAACATATGGGTTCTTTTCCTCTTTTCCTGAACTCCTTGGGAAACAGATCCAGCAACAGTATTGCTCAGTCTAAGGATATACACAGTTTTATAACTCTCTGAGTATAAATTCAAATTGTTCTCCATAATTGTTGGATCAGTTGACAACTCCACCAACAGAACCCAAGCTTAAGGACAAGGACTACTGAATTCCCAATATCTCACACTGGATACCTGGAACATAATAAGTACTTAATAAATTCTAGCATAATTGAATTAAATATAAACAATGGGTAGAACATAGAGAGAAGCAGACTTTATCTTATTAAAAGGAAAATGTCCCCCAAATTAGGAAATTTCAAAAGTAGAATGGGCAATCTCAAAGACAGCACTAAACCCTTCATTTACTATGAGTTCTTAAGAGAAAGGCTGAATGATAAGCCACTTGGCAGGAATGATGTAGGGAGAGTCCTGTTGAGGTATTGGATGGATTAGATCATCTCTGTGAAGAGTGAACATTATCCTATACATTTTTCTTTGGTACCCCAAGGTTAACTTGAATTTTAAAAAGGTTGAGTTTTGATACTATTTGAAGATACTCTCTAATTGAATTAATTTTTCAACTCTTCTCCACCCTGAGTGAATTAAGAACAGACAAAGCCCATTGCTTATCTGTCAATAAACTACACAATTAGTGGGCTAAAGGAAAAATAATGGTGGACATTCATGCACTGAGGCCATTCTAAAGGTCTCAGGACCCCTAGTATGTGGAACACCCTTGGCTCTTGTCCAGAGTGAGGCCAGAGTCCTCCAATTAGAGGGACTTGGAAAGGGACTTCACTAAGAGCATAAATGTGAGTCCTGTGGGGATGGTAGGGCTTTTTCTTTTTTTTTTTCCCCAGAGAATTCAGAGGGAGAAGTTATGTATAGGACCAGCTCTTAGAGGAGCCTTCTAAGGGAATGGCTAGCCACATGTGGCTAGAGGCCTTTTCTTTCTCTGGTCTCCTTTTATTATTTAATAAATACGTCTAAATTAAAATACAATCTTTAGAGAATTCTAATCTTAACATCTCCCAAATCCCTTCAAATAGTACTGTAAAAAATCATAATTAAAGGAATATCTTTCTTATTCATAAAAAGTTTATTCCAAGGTATAGTACACGAATTTTAATATAGTGACCATTTCAACTTTTGCCTAACTAAAAACATTTTTTCCTTCCCTTCCTTCACTTCCTAATCGTCAGCCAGAATCAGAAGTAACAGTCAGTGTAACAAGAATTTTTGGAACACTGTGAAAATAATTTTATATTCCAATTCAATTTAATCAGTATTTACTCAGTTTATTATGAATTAATGAGTATCAGTGATTGTATTAGTGAATTAAGCAGAATAAGATTAACTTTGAGTTAGTTATGTTAGCTAAGACTGTAAGAAGTTCCTGTAGGCTGTAATTGATTAACTCACCATGGATTGGTAATTTTTTTCATGAATTAATGATATTAATTGTATTTGATTTATTAGATTCATACTGTATTAGCTAAGCCTGTTATAAGAATCTATCTCAGCCTGTGCTGCCATATTAGCACTGACCGCCCACTGTCAGCCACACTCCTAATTATGTAATGCTTGAAACAAGGTTCTTATGTCCTAGGAAAACCCTCTGAATCACTGCTAAATGGCCTTTGCTTTGGAATTACAATTTCCTAAGGTTCCCCCACAGTATTCTTGAACCTCAGAATGTTGCTGACCACCCCACAGATCTGAGATGGTCTACAGAAGGCAGGAGTCCTTGCTGGCTGGGTCTCATGACCTGTGGATAGTCTTATGGCCTATAAAAAATCCCCCCAAATACTAGTGACCAGATATTAGTAATTAATGACCTATGAAGAGGTCTGCTGACAAGGTAGCTATGGTTGATAGGCTTTGCCCTTAGCCAATCATAGGACCTCTCTTCACTTCTGGAATTGACCAACCATGCATTGTACCACTTCATTCTTTTTTTTTTTGGAAATCTTCAAAAAGGTATAAAGTCCCCCAAGACTGGAAGAGAGGGCTCCTTGACTGCAGAAGCAACTTCCTAGGGACCACTGGTTTTCCTAATAAATGGAAACTGCTCAGACTCTGCTTCAGTGTCCATCTGTTATGCATTGGAATTTGAGGAACACAACATTTTTTTTAAAAAAGGATTTAATAATACCACAAAGGACCAAGCAAATTTTTTCATCAGTTGAAGTGTCTATTCCACTTCATGTAAGGAGAAGGAGGGGATAGAGTGCTGGACCTAGAGTTCAAATTCAATCTAAGACAATTAGTAGGTATGTGATGACCTTCTGCCTTATTTAAAAAATAGAATAAAAGGAAGGAAATATGAGAGGAAGGACCTAGCCAGTAAAGAGATCAGGACTAAACCAAATGCCTTTCACTGCCTTCTAGAGTTTTAATACTTTAATATTCCAATATAACTTCAGTTAAAAAAAATTTGATTTTTTGTTAAGGTTATCAAAATGTGATGAAGGGAAAATGTGATCACTTGGGATAAAACTGAGGAGCCTCAACCAATGAAATTAATCTGAGTTTTACTTTTCTCCTGTAAGCAAATTGTGACAATTTAAATAAAACACACATTGGGGAAATCTAATATGTAGAACGGCCCACATCCAGTTCTCATTTCTGAATAGATGTTTAAATGTTAATGATAGACTGAGAATAACTGCAATATTTCTCCAGCATTTTTAGAGAATTACATTGGGACTCATCAAGGCTTTTTACCAGGGAAGATCATGCTGTTGAAATATGTTGATAGCACCTCTGAAGAGGTATTTTATCATCTTAAGGATTCATTGGGAAAGGAAAGCACCGTAAATAATCTCTGAAATATTCCCAGGTTGGTCATTTTTTCGGTTGTGCTTACCCACGCCTAGAATATTCCAATCATCTCCAAAGAGGCAACTCGACAGGGTTTCTTCAAATAGATCTCTGACTTTTTTTTTCCTTCCAAAAATATTTTCCACAAAGAATATAATAGGAACAAAGTGTAGAGATCACAATTTTCCAACAAGGAAGGTAAATGAGGATCATTTCCCAACAGCCACTGGGCAAAGAGAAGAAAGCTGCCAAGATACTAACTTTGGAGGCTCTTACATAAATGCAGTTAACCTTAGACTGAGTCATCTGAGTTTGCTGCTAAAATGTCCAGACTTCCTGGCAGGAAGATGAACAGGTCAGAAGAGTCATTTTGTCAAGGAAGGAGCCAAGGTTAGGCAATTAACCTTTTAATCCAATTAACAGTTTAAATTTTCTTCTCATATCAGAGTCATATAGGAAGCACTGACATTTCATGCAATTTAAAAGGCATTTGATATGCACTTTTTAAAAGTTCATTTAAACATGTTTTCAGTTTCTTGAGGAGGAAAAGTAGATGGACAAAGCCTTCAGTAAAACAAGAAAAGAAAGATGGCAAGAACCCATGAAGCCATCTAGCAGGAAAGAGAGGCTAAGTGTGCCACCAAGGAGTGGGGCAGAAAGCAGGGGCAAAATTACAGATCAGGAAGATAAAAACCAAAGAATTAGCAGGTGTGATGTACACATTGCCTTCTAGTTCTTTGAATAGGAAGTCAGACACTGTGTTTAGGGATGTATCTTTATTTCAAACTCTTGCTTAAAACCATGTGCAAGATTAAAGGCAAAAGTGATCTGATGTGGAATAAAATGTAGTCGTTGTTTTTTTTGTTAACATTTAAATATTTTAGCATGACCACTTGACTTTTCCTGCTATTAGATCTATAGAATCATAGTCAGATCTATAGAATCAAAAATAGAAAGAGGGAGGAAAAGTCTGGCTCTCTGACAGAGAAATAAGATTATGAGTCTAAGAACCTAAACTGAGAGTTACTTATTTGTCGTTGAGGTTTTCATTTTGGTCTTTGAGGTATCCGAAACCAAATACTTCAAATATGTATTTTTGCTATCCAGGCTATGTGGTGTCACGTTAGAGAAGGTGGAAGGTCAAGAAGATCTGAGCTCAAGTCCTGTCTGATACACACTGGCTGTGTGGATCCTAAAAAAAAACACCTCTATGTGCCCTCAGGCAAGCTTCTAAGAAAATTAAATTGTCCAATTGGTGCTGATATTCCATTTTATTATTTTTGAGGGCATTTTATTTTACTTTTTTATCTCATATCATTCATTCCTATAAGCGAACAATCCTGTAAAATCAAAACATATATCCAAATACAAATGATAAATATGTTTTCTATTTTCTATTATAATTCTATATTTCTATTCCAATCCTTCTTTTTTCTGGAGGTGGATAGCATTCTTTTTCACAAGTCCCTCAAAATTGTCCGGGATCATTGGGCATTGCTATTAGTAGCAAAGTCTATCACAGTTGATCTTTTCATGATACTGCCATTAATGTGTACAACATTCTCCTGGTTCTGCTTATTTCACTCTGCATCAGATCATGTAGTTCTTCCAGCTATTTCTGAAATCATCCTTTTCATTATTCCTTATAGCACAATAGTATTCCATTACCATCATGATATTCTGTTTTAAAGGGGGGGTATCCTCAACAGAAATGTGGGTTTTAAAATTAATATCCAATATTATAAGCATTATGTTTAATAAGACTTATTTATAATAAACTGAATTTAAAAGCTAGAGTACAAAGCCACCTTTCTCAGCCCACATGTGGGAGGAAAAAAAGAGGAAGAGAGAGGAAGAGCCTCAGAATTTATAACCAATATGTGAAGACACAACCGTGGACAAAGGGGAAAGCATTCTGGGTAATACAGAAAGGAATTCTGGGGAATGTAGTTCAAAGTACAAAATCTCCATTTATACAGAAGTTTCATAAATCTATAGAATCATACTGGACTTAAAAAAAATTCCCAAATCCATATACTACCCTTGCTCCTAATTTGCAGTTGTAAGGATGGGATTTGTGCAAGGGGGATGGGACCAAAGGAGCCAGAGAAGGCAGTTGCTGACAGTTGTTGACAGTTGAGACCAGAGAGGATTTTGGGAACTTCTCCAGGGAGGAGGAGAGGAGAGAGGAGGAGGACATCCCAGCTTGGATCCAGTCCTGAGGGCTTCCTGAGCATCTTTCTTTTGGAAATTGAAACCCTGATTCCCTGATCAAAGCCATTCCATCACATCTCACCCATCAAGACTTCAACCATTGAGTCAGCTAAGTTTGGACTCTCTTACTCTCTTTCAACCATTCCCAACCTTGCTGAGAGACCCCTTTCAGTCAAAACTTACAATTATAGAAAAGGATAGAAACAGAAAAATAGAAATAGAAACAGAAATAGAAGGGGTGAGGGGAGAAGCTTAGGAGTGAGAACCACTAAGGTTCACATCTAAGTGACAGACCCCATAGGAATAGTGAAGAGAGCACCCCAAAATCCCTCTACCCTTCACCTCCAATCCCTGATTTGCGAATAATAAAAAGCCTTTCAACAATCAGATATCATTCCAGTGTGCCTGAGAGACAACAAGGGGGAAGGGAACCACAGCTTGGTCTGGCTGCCTCCATCTTGAAGCTGGACCACTTGCTGTGAATTTAACTGATTTGGGGGAGGTACCACCTCCAGAAAAAAGAAGGGTTGGAATAGAAATGTAGAATTATAATAGAAAAAAAGAGGTGGTACAACATGGGAATCCTTACCTTACTATACAACTTTTTGACTATGATTTATAATTTGTGGATGGTAGTGATCCCAGGTTATATAATGGGAATCATAGAAATATATGATTCCTGCCAATGGTTGAAACTAGAAATAGGTCGGGTCTTTGCTTTTATACCAACCACAATTGCAGTCATCATCTCATTCCTCCACTTCTATTAGTCCTTAAAGAATTTAGTGCACAAATTGCTAGGACACAAGGATGATAGCACTGTATGGATAATGACATTAAGAAAGGAAATAGCAAAGTTACTTGAAGAGAATGCTCAATTGAAAAGGGGGGAAAGGAATCACAGCACGGAACAAAATAGAAATAGCAATGCAGATATCTGAGGCACATACAGACAGCAAAGAAAATAATGCATGTTTGTGAACACATTTTAATTATAGCTTATATAAAGTTTAGGTCATTTTGGCTTTGCTATAAGTTAGTCATTGATCTCTGTGAATGGTTTCTCAAAATCAGTTCCTTTATACTACTACATCAAATCTAGATCATGTGCATTCATCGGATATGTGCTGATTAATGTGTAACAAGGGACTCTTTTGGAAATTTTACATAAAACACAATTTTAAATTTAAGACTTAAATTTAAAATTTTAAATCTGCATTATTAACATTTTCCTCAAAGCTTTATTAAGTCTAGACAATTAAAAAAATAAATTGTAGTATTTGCTGATTTCTGAGATATAAATTCTCATTTGGGAAATTTAATAATGGGTTCTCACAAGCTGGTCCAAGCTGGTTCCAGCACTCCTATGGTTATATGCCACAATATATAGTCAAAAGAATATCATCCTTTGGGACTTGGAAGAATAAGATCCTAGGATTAAAGGACTGTAGCGACTTTGCAGATCACATTAGTTCACTCCTTTTGCTTTACAGATGAGGACAGCAAAGCCCAGAAAACTGAAGTGATTTCAAATCCCACAGTGGCATAGGGTGATTTAAACTTAAGTTCTGTGATTCCAAATTCAGTTTTATTTCTACTTTATTACAAAGAACAATGCTTTTTTTCTACATAACTTTAGCCATAGCTCTCCATAAAAATTTTTACTATCATCCAATTAGTATTTATTATTATTTAAAGAGAAAAACTTACTTTCTATCTGAGAATCAATACTATGTAATGATTCCAAGGCAAAAGAGTAAAAGAGCTTATCTTGCATTTATTTCAGTTAATTTCTTTTTATATCATTTAGTATAAAACTAATTCATCTTTTATAACCCTTTAATTTGTATGTGTAACTAGAATATTAGAAAGACTAGTCCCAGTTGTTAATTAACTACATATAAGGAGAGAGTTAACTTGAGAGCTCCTGTTATAAACCTTCTTATATTAAATATATATCTTTACTGTCTTCTGATTCTGAATAAAGATAACAGAAGTAATCATAGAGTCAGTTGTGAAAGTAGGAAGAGAATTTTTTTTAGGAATTCATGTCAATAACTTGGTCCTCAGATTTTATAACTCAGAGAGATGACTCTGTTTACCTTTTTGTCTTTTCTTTTTATTAGATCTATAAATTGCTTGGACTTTGTACTAGAATTTATCAACTACTTGCTAACATAATTTGATTATGTGGATTTTATTAATCAGTGATTTGTAACAATTGTCCAAAGCCTATAAAAACAACTGTGAACATTTACAAGATGTCTTTCATTATAGACTAGGAATGATGGGATCACTGACTCTATTTACCCATGAATAAAGTCAGTTTTTAAGCTCAGAACTGAGCCCCAGAGATTTCTTTCTTTCTTACAGAGTGCTAAGGGCTAGGCAATAGGGGTTAAGTGTTCAGGGTCACACAGGTAGAAATATCTGAGGCTAGATTTGACCCAGGACCTCCCATCTTTAGACCTGGTTCTCAATCTTCTCAGCCACCTGGATATCTCCCCCTTCCCCCAATTAGTAATTATTTTGATCCTGTTATGGTTATAGGGTAAAATGTGGGGAAATAAGTTATGTCCAGGGAAGGTAGAAAGACATTTCAGATATCTAATTTCTACTGAATACAATTCAATCTCACATCCAGGGGGCCCTCTTACCTAACTTTTTCTTTCTTTTTTTTTTTTTTTTAATTAAAACTTTTATCATTTGTCATAGAATCAATACTAAGTATAAGTTTCAAGGCAGAAGAGCAATAAGGGCTAGGCAGTTGGGGTTAAGTGACTTGCCCAGAGTCACACAGCTAGGAAGTATTTGAAACCACACTTTAATTCAAGACCACCCAACGCCATGTCTAGCTCTTTATCCATTAAGCCACCTCTCTGTCCCTACTACCTTTTCAGCATCACTCCTATACCTGCTCCCTGAGCTCCAGACAAATTGGATTACCTTCCCCCTTCCATCACCTCAACCAACATATGGTATCCTCTTCCATCCCATGCCTGTTTCCTATGCCTGGCATGTCCTCGGTTATCTCACACCTTCTGCTTATTAATTTTTTTTTAATAAAAACCCTTACCTTCCGTCTTGGAGTCAATACTGTGTATTGGGGGTCAAGTGACTTGCCCAGGGTCACACAGCTAGGAAGTGTATGAGGCCACATTTGAACCCAGGACTCCCATCTCTAAGCCTGGCTCTCAATCCACTGAGCTACTCAGCTGCCCCCCCCCAAAATATTGTTATTATTAATGTACAGGCAAATATTTCACCAAAAATCCAACTTGGTTTAAGGTCAATAGAAATAAATCAGCTAACTCTTTAAGAATGATTATCTTGGTTTTAAGATCTTCCATTAAAACCCTACTCTATGCCTTATCATGGCATGCATGTCATTCAAGCTGCTTGAAGGTTTCCCCAGGGGACAAAGACAATATACCACCTCAAAAAGACTCTGTTTAGTAAGGCTTTTATCAAGGGCCGCCATTTTTTTCAGGTACCATGCTAGGTCTTTAGAAGAAAAGAATCCTAAAGGGATGTTCAGTCTTTTTAATGAAGGAAAGTACAAATTCTATCAAGCCTGAAGCATGAACCCAATAACAAGCCCCTAAACCTGGGCAGCTTAGTTCAGAAAAGCTCGGCACCAGATACCTGCCCATTAGATCTGTGGTTTTGCCCACAGGAACTCATTTCTCTGTTGACAAAGGCAAGGATGGATGATAAGGCAAATCTTTAGTAGAGGAAAGATAACCCATGTGGACAAAATAAATTCAGCAATTTAATTGAGTGATTCTTTATTAAGGACTTAGTCAATCAGAGGCATTGGGGATCCAAAGACAGAAATGATATAATCCTTTCCCTGAAAGAGTTTATATAATCTTGGGGATCTTTAATTAAAGAAACTTAAGATAAAGTGATAAGGATAAGATAATGATAAAATATAGAAATAAGAATTTTGTTGATTATAATCTTTTTTTTTTCAACCATGTCATATACTTTGGGACTTATTTTGAAGTTTTCTTAGCAAAGATATTGCAATGGTTTGCCATTTCCTTCTCTACCTTATTTTACAGGTGAGGGAAGTGAAGAAACATGGTTAAGTGATTTGCCCAGGGTCACACAGCTAGTAAGTTATTGGGGTTTTATGAGTAAAGATATAAAAGTGGTTTGCCATTTCTTTCTCTGGCACATTTTATAGATGAGGAAACTGAGACAAACAGGGTAAAGTTACTTGCCCAGGGTCACCCAGCTAGTGAATATTTTAGTCTGGATTTGAACTTAAAGATGAGACTTCCTAACTCCAGGCCTGGCACTGTGTCCACTGTGCCAACTATCAGTCTAGAAATAAGAATTAAGTATAAGCAAATTGTCAGTTATTTACCTGAGGAAACTCTTATAGATCTGAACTGAGCAATTTGACAGTTGAGGACATTTAGTTCAATTGATCTTTCCAGGATTATTCCACATTTCCTGTATATTTAAGGAAGAGTCTCCTACACTGTATTTTCATTAAAGTTGTTTTCATGCATTTTTGTTCCAGAGTGTTACATTTATTTCTAAGCTGAGTATGACTTAAACCTCATGCAAAATTCTTTTTCCTGTCTCTTTATCTTTGTCTAAAGCAGCTCATATGCCTAGAACACGTTTCTATTTCACCTCTGCCTCTTAAGAACCTTAGCTTCTTTCAAGGCTCAGTTTCAACCCAATTTCATACAAGAGGCTTTTTCTGATTTTACACACACACACACACACACACACACACACACACACACACACACACACACACACGAGTTGCTACAGTCTATCTCCCAACTTACCTTGAATTTATTTTGTATACGGTTTGTGAATGAGTGAAAAGAATGGTGGAGGGGATAAATGACGACCTGGTTTCATATCCTACCTCTGACACAACCTGACCGTGAGACAGACCCCTGGGCAAGTCAACTAACTTCTCAGGTTCCCAGCCTACTCGGAGAGACTATACAGGGAAAGTTTGGACCTGCCTTGAGGGGCAGAATTTCCTCACCAGGATCTCTAAATGCTAGTGAAATCACTGATTTGATTTAAAACACATGCACATCTGTATACTTATCTGTGAATATTATTGTCTTTCTTAATAGTAAATTATCTCTTTCAGGTCAGAGATTGGTTCCTTTTTATTCTCTCCCCAGTGCCAAACACAGTGTCTGGTATATAGTAGGAATTTAATAGAAGCTAATTTTGATAGATTGATTGGGATCATTTCCAACTCGGAAAATCTGAGATTAACTATAATTCCTATCCATACACACATATGTGTACATGTATATATTGATATAAACATATACCCTATATATTTATCTATGTATTGATATATATCAATGCCTATTGATATATACATATCAAGATATTTATTTACATATCAAAATATATATCAAGGTATTCATCAATATATATGGAGAAAGAGAGAGGAGAGAGACAGAGAGACAGAAAAGGAGAGAGAGATATAGATAAGGAGCTAGAGCTAGAAAGAGAAGAGAGACAGAGACAGAGAGACAGGGAAACAGAAAGAGAGAGATAAGGATCTAGAGCTAGAGGAGGAGAGAGATATAGATAAGGAGTGAGANCAGAAAGAGAGAGACAGAGAGAGAGAAGGAGCTAGAGCTAGAAAGAGGAGACAGAGACTGAGAGACAGGGAAACAGAGAGAGATAAGGATCTAGAGCTAGAGGAGGAGAGAGAGATATAGATAAGGAGCTAGAGATAGAGAGAGAAGGGGAGAGAGACAGAGACAGACAGAAAGAGAGAGACAGAGAGACAGAGAGAGAGAAGGAGCTAGAGCTAGAGAGAGAAAGAGCTAGAGAGAGA
>NC_058134.1:250623947-250654191 GCF_016433145.1 Gracilinanus agilis
GAGACAGAGAGAGAGATAGAGAGAGAAGGGGAGAGAGACAGAGACAGACAGACAGAGACAGACAGAAAGAGAGAGACAGAGAGAGAGAAGGAGCTAGAGCTAGAAAGAGGAGACAGAGACTGAGAGACAGGGAAACAGAGAGAGATAAGGATCTAGAGCTAGAGGAGGAGAGAGAGATATAGATAAGGAGCTAGAGATAGAGAGAGAAGGGGAGAGAGACAGAGACAGACAGAAAGAGAGAGACAGAGAGACAGAGAGAGAGAAGGAGCTAGAGCTAGAGAGAGAAAGAGCTAGAGAGAGAGAGCTAGAAAAAGAAGGAGATAGATAGATAGAGAGAGAGAGAGAGAGAGAGAGAGAGAGAGAGAGAGAGTTAGAGAGAGATATAAGGAGCTAGAGCTAGAGAGAGAAGGGGGAGAGAGAAGAGAGAGACAGAGAGAAAGAGAGACAAAGAGAGAGAGAGAGAGGAATGGAAGGAGAGATAAATCATGTGTGTATTTTTCCCTAAGATACATTTACATTCCATGGAATATTACTTTTTAGTACAATTTAAACAATCATATCTTCTAAAATGTTCTGATTTTAATTATCATTTAAATATAAGCATAGATTTCTGTCTGTGTAGGTATATGTATGTTTTTGTACATAAATGCATGCATGTGTTTACACACTGATTCACACATTTTCCTAGCATGCATTTATGTTCCATGGAGTGTTACCTTTTCCATAGGATCACATATTCTAAGATTTTCTGATTCTAATCATGTGCCTATACACATGCACATATGTGCACATACATGTGTGTAGCAAAACATGTGTAGGTATATAAATGCATTATTTGCCATATCTATGTCTATCAACAATTATGTATCATTTCTCTATGTATTTACACATCTACATGTACTCAGGTATATCTATATAAATCTGTATACATATTTCATACTATATACATGTATCCACACTACACATTACATATACTTTATCCCGAATGTATTTACATGCATGTACTATATATGTGTATATGTGTGCACAGGTGTGTGTTCACATATGTAGGTGCCTGCATCTGTATACTTATCTATATGTGTATTTGACACACACGTGTGCAGAGATGTACCCATATACATATAGATAAAGGGCACATGATTAGAATCAAGGAATTCTAGAATATGTGAAAGTTAAATTATACACAGAAGTAGCACTCCATGGAACATATTATCACAGAGAAGATCCATCAACATAAATCTGTATATGTGCGTCTATGGACTACGCGTTTATATATGTATAGGTAAATGTCACTGTTATAATCAAGAAATTTTAGAATAATTCTACCGAAAGGTTGTGCTCCCTGGAACATAAATGCATGTTAAAAAACAAACAAAAAAACAATCTTTAAAGGCTGTGCATTGCCTGTTGTTTTATCTTGATTTTAGAGCTAGAAACAGAACTAATTTAATCATATCTTTTTTTTAAAAAAATTAGAAAAATAAGGGCTGAAGAAGTTCAGTAATTTAGCTGGGTCACAGCCTGGCAGAGCGCAGATCAGACAGTTCCTTCTGGGCTCTTTGCTAAAGTTACACTACTTCTGCAATTTAAACACTTTATTTCTTTCTTCCTAAGGAATAGCTGAAATAAACTAGATCTATCTCAGTTCAAACAAATCATTAGACTTGTCAATAGAAATGTGAATATTCCCCTGCTTAATTAAGGGGCTAGCAGCTTGGTCTTTTACATCTCCATTTGGCCTCAGTTGGTATCTCTCACCCTTTGCTTTATCCATCTCTCTCTTCCAAAAAAAGGTGACAAAGCAGTGTTAATGGGATGGGAATGCGGGCACTTTTTTCCTCCCCTTTTCCTGTTAAATATTAGCCACCAAGACTGAAATCATCCTTGAAAATTTCTGTTCTTCTAAGGTTAGTCTAGGTTTGCAAAACACTCAATTATGAAACAAAGAGAATACTGTATTCCAGTTCAAAAGAGATCATTGTTTCGCCATCCCAAAGTCTAGAAGGAGGAGAACAATTTTATAATTTGTCCGCCCCAAAGGTTTACCGGTTACAAAGAAATGATGTTTTTAATCCCCAAACAATTCAAATTGAAAGGGGAAGTTTATTTCGAGCAACTTTAAAGAAAAAAAAAGTACCTTGAAATATTTTCCAACATGGAAAAATAAAAAATGATCTTCTACTTAGCTCAGTGAAGGCAAGAAAAGGAGAGATTTGGCACTAGTCCCCAGCTACACTTTCTAACTCTGCTGGCGGCTGTTGACAGATGATCAATAATGATGGTAGCTCTGAATACTTAAGTTTTATGTCCAGTCTGGAAGATTTGAGAGGGGAAAAAAGACTACGAACCAAAAGAGTTGTTCTATTCTTACCAATTAACAGGTTACTGATTAGATAGTTACAACTCGCTGATAGATGGGAATTTGGGAAGAAGGAAATGAACCAGAGTGGAGATACAGAGTTGATGGAATGAAGGAAACCACTACCATTAAATTATCTTTTAACACTGCCTTGGATTAGTGACGAAAGATCAAGAGAGAATCTATCTCTACGTGCTATAAACTATATAATCATTTGTACTTGGGTTCTTTCATCCAAGTAGATGATGCTTCCAGTGGGACAGAACCTAATTTCCCCCTTGGCACACTATGCAGTGTTATTCTCAAACTTATCTTTTGGCAAGACTTCCCTAATAAATCTGCCCACTGTGTTGGAGTCTTCCTTCTGGTTACTTTTCTTTCTAAAACCATCCACTATGTGGTTACCTATTTTTGCTCCATGACAAGTCTACCTCTCTCAACATTCACAAATGCCCTTGATGATGTCTTTGACTCCACTTTTTATATAAAAATTAGCATTATTAATGAAAGCCTGTTTATGTTCATCCTGAGTCTTTCCATTCCCATTTTGGTCACCAGCAATTTTATTTTTTCTAAGGGCATTGTATTTCATGATTTTTAGCTATGCCAGACAACCTCAAAAATATTACTGTTAAAAAGGTGGACTTAGGCAACAGCAAAATGCTTAGGACTATTGAAAATACCACATAAATTCCCAAATCTCAGTTCTAACTCCAGTTCATTGTCTTTCTGTAGTGGAACTACTTCCATGGCTTGTTCAACCAACTCCTCATCATAGAAAGAGCAATAGGAACTTTTCATCCACTTTGTTTTTCCAATGTAAATTGTTAAATTTATATGTAATTCTATTGATCAATTGATACTCTAGTATTTACTAGCTATCACAAAGTATTTCAAGTTTTTGAAGCTTCTCATGAGATACTCTTAAAACATTTTTCTGCCCTTCTAATTTGGGGAAGTGGCATTAGAGTTTTCCATATAAAAATTAGTGGTGGCTTGTGTAATTTGTGAATGTTACAGAGTTTTCTGTGGTATTAGAATATAGTGGAAAGAGCCTTGACCAAGAAGTCAGGAGACCTTGGTTTTCAGTCCAACATACTAACAACTACAACTACTAATGACCTTTGGCAAGTCATTTAATCTTTCTGAACCTCAGCTGCCTCTGTCGTGAAAATAAGACCCTTCCAATAATCAGCTAATTGTTTTCTAGGACACTTGGGCTCTCAAATCTCAATTTTCTCATTTGTGAAATGAGAGACTTGCACTAAGTTCTTTAAAGTCTCTTCCCATGTGTGTCAGCTCTGGGAGGTGGCAGGAAAAAGGGGAGGGAGAGAACATGAATCATGTAACCATGGAAAGATACCTGGGTAATTAACTAATTAATCAATTTGAAAAAGCCAAAAATCTAGATCATCATTAAGTCCTTTCCTGCTTCTCACATTTCTCTAAGGCAGTATGGTAGAGTAGAGAAAGTTGTGAACTTGTCCCCAGAAGAAGTTAGAAGTTCTATTTCTGATGCTGTCTAGCTTTGGGAGTTACCATGGGTCACTTATCCCTTAATTTCTCTGAGTAACAATTTCTTCGTCTACCAAATGAGGCCAATTATACCCGGAGGATTGACCTAAAAGGGTTATTCTCAGAAGGAAAGCTCTTTGAAATGTTCAATATTAAAATTTAAAATATGTACATATCTACCATGTATAATTATCAACATTTTTATTATCTTATTCTCCTTTGTCAACGGAGTTCAGTTTTTTAATGGATTGAGGAAGTAACTATCCTACTATTATTCTTTTATATCTAATATCCTGCCAAATTCTTCTGTGACTCAGCCCAGGAATTAGTGCTATTTAAGTTTTAATTATCAGGGGGCCAAAGTAGATGAATATGATTCCAAAGTAAATGTCATGTTTCTTTTTTGTCCGTTATTCACATCCACATTGTAGCCCTTAAAGTCATTAGATTAAGTAAGATTTTAGGAGCATCGGGACATCAAGAACCTTAATATGTTAGCAAGAATAATTTTATTTAATGAGAACAAACAAGTCTTATAAAGACTCTGCCATAGCACTGCTTGTGTAAAAATCTTCTGGCATGATTAGCTTGGCCCTGAATGGAGCCTTCAATTAGTCAATAGGAGCTGTCCCTTTTTATTCAGTTTGATCTTTATTCTATAACTAAAGAATCGTTAGGTCTCCAGGCAGTTCTTCCCTTTCAGGGAAGTTCTGAAGACAAATTCTAGGCTTGGCTGACCAAGTGTTAACATTTCTGCAGTCCAGGTTCACACCAATCTAGGTCCTTTATTTATGCTGACTTTCTACATGAAGTTTTCTACAAATTCTCTCTCTCCTATAGTCTAGTGGTTTCTGAATAAAGGACTCAAATAGATTTTCAGTTCCCAGGAATGCGGAGAAGAGAGAATAAAAGAAACACATATATTCAAAGAATTTCTGACAGATTGGAAAACTATGGGCACAGTTGGGTTTTAGTTACAGCCAATGATTTTTTGGCATGATCTCTAATCAATGTTTCTGCAGAGTAGCCCTTCAGACACAACTGACATTGGTCTACTATTTCAGCCACATCTGGAGTTATAGACTAGAAATTACCAGGTAAGGGACAAAAAAAATGGGGAAGTCTTCTCCCCAATTAAGTGCAGCAGCATCCTGCTTTCTGGTACTGAAAGTTAGATTTCCAGCAACCCCAGCCCTACTGGACATTCAGTATTGGGGAGGGGGTGTAAGCATAGTCCCATCCCCCTTGCACAAATCCCATCCTTACAAGGGGAAGGTGTCAGTCTGTCACTTAGTCAAGTCGCATGCCCCACCTATGTCAGATACCTGGGGAAGAAATGAGATACAAGGTCCAACCTCTCAGGCTGACGTGAACTTATTAGGATTTATAGAAAATTTGATGCAGAAAGATAAGGTAAATAAAGGAGTCTCTCTTGATTTCAGTTGGATTGGTGCCTGGGTAGCAGATGTATTGTAAAAACTAGTCCACCTTGCTTACTTGATCTTCAGCAATCAGTCCATCAACATGTTATTATCTTGATGTCATTTCAAGGAACTCCTTTTAATTTCATTTGTCCTGAGTTTTGTCTCATTAATTAAGGTAAAAAGCCCAAAAGGAAAGATTTATTCTTTCAACAACTCATCCCACCGGGCATTCTTAGGACAAAACGAGCAAACACAGAAAAAATGCAGCTACTCAGTAATAAAGGTACTCTGAAAAGACTACTGAAATCCTTCTAATTCACTCCTAGATGCAACATTTTCTGTGGGGTCAAGAGCTAACAAGCCTCCACCTATAGATCCCAACGCCACACCAACCTTTTTTTTTTTTTTTTGGCATGGATTTAATCTAAAATAATCCTGGTAGTCTACCATCAATGTCTTTGCTTTTAGGGCCAATGCCCTCTCTTCCTTACCTTCCTTTCATGGCATTTTCTTATTCCTCTTGTATGATTTATTGATCCCTCCAAATGTAAAATCTTTCCACCACTGTCTGCGTTTAACTTCTACTTGGAGCACATGCTCATTCAGGAGCCAGATGGCAGCAGACAGGACCCATCTCAGAATATGAGTCCGACCTCTATGTTCTTGCTGACCCAGCTTTTGCCTGTAAAAAGACAAAATTCTATAGTTTTGCCTGTATCTTGGGGATCCACAACAGCCATAGGGAGGTACTAAATGTCTCTTTCCACTGATAGCTTTTGTTAAATGATTAATTGATATCACCTCACTCCTTTCCATTATCTGCTCTTTTTTTGTTTTCTCCAAACAACTAAATGGCTTAAGCTTTGGGGTCCATGATCCTACGCTGACTATGCCATCTATAACCCATAATGAAAATACCAAGAAGTGAGAACCTCAACACAGTAGCAAAAAAAAAAAAAAAAAGGAAAAACCAATTTTTTTTTTTTTTTTGGAATGAGTGTCATCTCATGTTTCCAGCAATGGAAAGAAATCCTAATAAAGATGCTGCACATAGGGACAGCTAAGTTGCTTAGTGGCTAGAGCACCAGGCCCGGAGTTGGAAGGGCTTTGGGTCCAAATCTGGCCTCAGTCACTTCCTAGCTGTATGATCTGGAAAAGTCATTTAACCTCATTCGCCTAGCTCTTGCCCTTCTGTCTTGGAGTTGTTACTAAGAAAGAAAGATTTTTTATTTTATTTTTTATTTTTTTGTTTAAGTTTATTTATTTAATTAATTGATTTTGAATATTTTTCCATGGTTCCATGATTCATATTATTTCCCTTCCCTTCTCCCAACCTCCTCCCATAGCCAAAACGCAATTCCACTGGGTTTTACATGTGTCATTGCTCAAGACCTAAGAAAGAGTTTTTAAAAAGGTGCTGTAAATAGATACCTTTAGGGGAACATTCTAGCATCATTTCCGACATGCAGGCCTAAGTGAGTCAATTAGAGCAGTCCCTTTTTATTCAAATCACCTTATTTACTAGATCTAGAGAGACATGTAGGTCTCCAGGCAGGTTTTAGAGCTACAAGGAGTGGTAGGTTCTGCTTGCTGACTGAGCTGAGCTTCTGCCACAGCGATTACCCTGAAGAACAAGTGTTGATGATTATGGTGATTAGATTCCAACATCGGACACCTCATAGCTCAAATGGAGAAAAAAGTCCTTTTCTTCACTCTCTTTTTCATTAGAAAGCCTTCTCTAAATTCCTCGAATTTTACAAATATTCTAGGTTCATATTTGTATTGACTTTTCCATGTCCAGGCTTTGAAACTTTCCTGCTATATGGCATTGTGTACCTTCCAAAGATACAGGGTCCCTCTTGATGGCTGGAGGATTATTTAATAGCGCATTGCCAAAGGTAACAGAATTAGAGACAGCTTTCAGTTTTACTTTTGATGCAATATTTGGTCCATTTCCTTGTGCTTTTCTAGAGAGTTGAAAATTGATGGCTGTGAAGTTTATTCCTGTGAGTTCTTGGCTATTACCAACCCTTTGTCTGTTCTCTAATGACTAAGGTTATCATTTTTCCATGTGTTCATTAATCTTTGGGAGCATCGCCTTCAAAATGGTGCATTTCCTCAATTCAGTAGAGATACTATTGTGCGCTGTCTGAAATAGGAGCTGTCGCTTGTTGCACAAAAGTCAAGATTTGAAACTGTTTTGGCATTTGGGGTTCATTTCCAAAGTGGGGGGAAAAGTATGCCCCAGGCTCAGCTTTTCCCCTTTTTTCTGTGCTGACAACACTGTTTAGAATACTGGAGATTTTTGCAATGATAACAGCATTGTAGTCTATACCTGTCATAGTCAATTGTGTGGAACCTAGTGGAATATGAGACTGTGGGTGTGGATTTTATCTTTGACATATTGTCTCTGCTAAACTAGTTATGAGAGGTAGTATATGACTGTTCTGACTGTGGAGGGATGGCAAGCTCTTAAATTTGTTTTCCTCTTCCTTTTGATATTTGTAGAGCCCACAGGGGCAGGTGTATAAGCTTTCCAACCTGGATTTTCCCTTACAGGCTCATTCATTTTGCCAGCCCATCTCTATAACGTGTCTTCCTTTTTCAAAATAAATTGTATTGATGCCTTTTATTTTTTAACATCACAAGGAGGTATAGTAAAGCTATGCCACTTCCCCCAGCAGAACCTTCCTTTGAAACTAAAGAAAAGAGTCCAGTAAAAACATCCAATTCAGTAACTGTCTGACAGGGTATTCTCCAGGACCTCCTTTTACAGATGGACTAGAAAGGTGAAGATTTGCCCAAGATCCCACAGGTTACAAATGGCAGAGCTGAAATCTGAAACCAAGTACTTTAACTCTAAACCCAGTGGTTTCTTCCTCCCATCCCCACCCCCATGTTATTTTCTCTTTTTTCCCTTTTATGAAACTTTGCTTTTATTGGGACTATTTTCTCTCACCTAATAACCATGCACTTTTGCCATCCAGAAGGAAAGAGGAAAAAAAATGAGGGAAAAGAAAAGGGATTCCAAAATATTTTCCTTTTTAATTTTGAATGAGTAAATGCTTCAGAACAATATTTCCAAGGAATAAAGGAGATATTTGATTATGTAGGGTTTCATTAATATTAATGTAAGTAATGGGAGAAGTCTCAGAAGTCCTTTAATAGATTTAAGGGGGTATCAAATGTTTTCCTCACTATTCCTTTGCCTAATTTGGAGAATATAGAAGAGACATGACAGAGAGCAGATAAAGAACTGGCCTTGAAACCAGAAGACCTGAATTCAACTCTGACTTGTGACACACCAGCTATGGCACCCTGGAAAAGTCATAGTGTTCTAGACAACACTTTAGGAATCTAAGTTTCAAAGAGAGCCAGGGGGCATGAGGATTGAGAGGACTGAGAGTCAGGCTTACAGACGTGAGGTCCTGGGTTCAAATATGACCTCAGACACTTCCTATCTGAGTGACCCTAGGCAAGTCACTTAACACTCATTACCTTTACCATTTTTTTCTGCCTTGGAACCAATCCATTATATTGATTCTAAGGTGGAAGATGAGTATTTTTTAAAAAATCAAAGAAGGTGCCAATCTGCCTTTGATTAACTTGATTATGGAGTTTCCTCATCCCTATACCAATGAAACACCAGATGTTCTCATTCTCAGCTTTAGGAGTAAGATGGTTACAATTCAGTGAATGCCAAGAGTAATAATGACAGCTCACATTTATGTAGCACTTTAAATTTTGGAAAATTATTTACATACATTATTTCTTTTGATTCTCACAATAATCTGCAAGGCAGTCATTGATCTGATCCCATTTTGCAGATTGAGAAACTAAGATTTAGAATTAAAGATCTAGAAATCTAGAAAAAAACTAGAATCACTATTGATCAATATAAGAATGTCTGAGTGGAGATTTGAACTGGATCATCATCTTTTTTTTTAATCTTGATTCAAGAATTTTATTTACTTTTTTCTGCACTATTTTATGTATTTATTTTTAGAATATTTTTCCATGGTTACGTGATTTATGTTCTCTCCTTCCTCTCTTCCCTCCCCCCTCCCAGAGTTGACAAACAATTGGTTTATACATATCTTATTACTCAAAACTTATCTTCATATTATCCATATTTGAAACAGAATAATCCTTTAAAAACCACAACCCCAAATCATATCCCTATCAAACCATGTGATGAATAACATATTTTTTCTTTGCATTTCTATTCCCATAGTTCTTTCTCTAGATGTGGACAGCATTCTTTTTCATAAGTTCCACAGGATTGTTCTTGATCATTGCATTGTCATTAGTAGCAGAGACTATTACATATGATCGTTCCACAATGTATCAGTCTCTGTGTACAATGTTCTCCTGGTTCTGCTCCTTTCACTCTGCATCAGTTCATGGAGGTCTTTCCAGTTCACATGGAATTCCTCCAGTTCATCTTTCCTTTGAGCACAATAGTATTCCATCACCATCAGATACCACAATTTGTTCAGCCATTGCCCAATTGAGGGACACACCCTTGTTTTAAAGTTTTTTGCCACCACAAAGAGCAAAGCTATAAATATTTTTGTACAAGTCTTTTTCTTTATTATCTCTTTGGGGTACAAACCCAGCAGGGCTTGTACCCCAGCGATTGAAGAGCAGTCAGTCTTTTAAAGCCCTTGGGGGATAATTCCAAATTGCCTTACAGAATGGTTGGATCAATTCACAACTCCACCAGCAATGCATTAATGTCCCAATTTTGCCCAGAGTCACACAGCTAGGAAGTGACTGAGGCCAGATGCCAATCAATTTTTAAAATAACATTTAGGTAGTATTTTAAAGTTTGAAAAGTGTTTTAGGAAGGATAGAAGGAAATAAGCATTCATTAACTGTCTACCATTGGCAAGGCTCTATGCTAAGCAATCTACAAATATGATCTCATTTTATCTTTTTTTTTAAATTTTAAACCCTTAACTTCTGTGTATTGACTTATAGGTGGAAGATTGGTAAGGGTAGGCAATGGGGGTCAAGTGACTTGCCCAGGGTCACACAGCTGGGAAGTGGCTGAGGCCGGATTTGAACCTAGGACCTCCTGTCTCTAGGCCTGGCTCTCAATCCACTGAGCTACCCAGCTGCCCCTCATTTTATCTTTTTTACAAACATTAAAGGTAGGTGTTATTATCTCCATTTTATAGATGAATAAACTGGAGGAGGCAAAGGTGATGTAACTTGCCCAGGGTCATATACCTGGGATGTCTCTGAGGTCAGATTGGAACTCAGATCTACCTGATTCCATGTCCATTATTCTATTCACTGTGCCAGCTGGCTGCCTCTAATTAATCAGTCAATAAGTGCCTACCATATGCCAGGGGCAGCCTATGTAGAGCAGTGGGTAGAGTGCTGGGCCTGGAGTTGAGAAGAACTGAATTAAATCCAGCCTCAGACACTTACTTGCTATGTGACCCTAGACAAGTCACTTACCCTTGTTGGCCTCAGTTTCCTCATCTGTAAAATGAGTTAGAGAGGGAAATGGCAAACTGCTCAAGAATATCTACCAAGAGACCCCCAAAGAATCATATAGACTGAAACTGAACAATCACATCAGTATGACAGGTTCTAATTTAGACACCAGGGGTATAAACATAAAGAATGAAACAATCATTCTAGGTCTGATAGATTTTGAATAGTAAAACCCAGAAGAATTCAGGAGTATCCACAAAAATGTTATCTGAACCATCATGATTTCAGAGGCAACCATGTACCCCAGTGGACAGAATATTAGACTTGGAGTCAGAAAGACCTGAGTTTGAATTCTGCCTCTCACTCACAGCTCTGTGATGATGGACAAATCACTTAATGTTTTTCAGCTCAGTGATCTCATCTGAAAAATTGGGAAAATAATAGCATCCGTTTCACAGCGTTGTGACGAAGAAGACATGAGAAAATCCATAGAAACCACACCAACTTTATGGCACTTTACAAATTCTATAAGTCCTATTTTATAACAAATAATAATTAATAAAAGAAGCTGCACAGAGAATGCTAGTCTTGAGTCAGGAAGACCCAGAGCAAGAAGCCTGAAGATGTGAACACCACCGGAGCTCCCGACCCCTGTGGAATCCTAAGTCCAGTTTTGTTTTGTCACTGACAGTTACAATCATACCTGAAATACAGGGCTGTTATGAAGATTTAAAGAAATGCACATTAAAAAGCACTTCTTAAATGCTAATGTGTTAAATAAATGTCATTTTTTTCTCCTTTCCAAATGCGTTCACACTTTTATCTTTCCATGCCAATTTGTTCTTCCAATTGAATAAATCCTAAAACAAAGCAAAAGACTCAAAGCCAAATTCTGGTTGGTTGGTTGGTTTTTTCTTTCATGAAAAATTATTCATTTCTGATGAACTACCAGTGACTTAGACTTGACCTTTTTTTTTTTAAACCTGTCCTCCATTAAGTGGTAGACAGGTATTGACTGGTCCATTTGCTCATCTCCCCTGCCTGCTTATGATTCTCTAGGTGACTCAGAATAGGAAGAGTTGTCAAGGGTTTCTCAGTTTCTGTAAAACTGCATTTGACTTCCGTGAGATGCATGAGAAGCTTTCTCTGAACTAAATCAAACTCAGAAGAGCTTCTGTTTTCATTCAAGCATTCTTGTATTTTTTAAGCATTAAAACAGCTTTATATGACTACCCACAAAGACTGGCTATTTGGGGGTCTATTTGTCTTAAGAAAGTAGATTTTATATGGAAATATGTTTTGCAAGATATTACACAGATTGAATTACTTGCCTATTCCGGGAGGGAAGAGAGGAGGGAGACAATTTGGATCATGTAACTTCAGACAACTTATGTGGAAATTTGTTGTTAAAAAAACTTAAAAAGGAAATAAAGAAAATAGATTTTAAGAGGATCACTTTAGGAGAGGGGAAACCAAGTGTCTGAGTATGCAATCTTATATCAGCATCATTACTATTGTGCTCATTTCACAGATGAGGGAACTGAGGCACAGAGAGGTAAAAGGACTTAAGTAGAGTCACAAGCTAGTCATTATCTGAGGAGGGTTGGGAACCAGATCTTCCTGATTCTAAGTCCACTCTCCTTTTAATTATGCAATACTTTCTTCCTCCTATGGAGGAGAGCAATTTGTTCCAAGGGTCTTGAAGATGGTGGAAGCCTGTGTTATGAATCACTTAGAGCTTGGTTAGACATCAAAGAAGCCAAGATCATCCACTTCCTCCTAAGCCATCACCAGTCATCCTGATTTTTTTCTTGCCACTGGACTTCACTGCCTGGAAGAAAGAGTGAAGTCAATGACTTAGTGCGACCCTGCCTCACTTAAATCCAATTTATGTTCCATTAAAAGACATCACCCAGTGATGTCATTTTGGTCCTCTTCAAGTACAAAAGACAACAACCAACCAATCCATCTTACCGAACCACTTGTTAACTTTGCAAATACAGAGGCAGTTTAACCACTGAGACCAAAAAAAAAAAATGAAACTATTCCTCTGGATCACAATCAAAATTGTGATTTAGAGGAGGCTATTAACAGGCTCTGGAATAGTGGGAGTAAATTATTTTCAAATGCTGGAAACCAATTAACTAATGAAGAATACTTGAGTAGCAATTAGTAACCTTATTCCTTTGGAGTTTTTGCAATGGAAAGAAAGCAAACTTTCAGAAGGAACATATCAACTTTGCAATTTTATTTAATAAACTCTGCCTATTGTTAGGTCTCTTTCAAGTACAGTTGCTTTAAATCACATCTCAGCAAGAATTGTGGTAGTGAGGAGAAATCCACTTGCAAAGCCAGTTCCCTTTAATTACCAAAATAATGAACAAAAAAAAGAAAGCTTGCCAAACTTGAACAGAAAGAAAACGTTTAAAGTTGGAAGGAGACATTACTCATTAGGCATTTTCTAAATGATCTTGGATCTTTCAAATAAAAAAATAAAAATTAAGAGAGGTAAAGGAGAACAAACAGATATTTAAGGGTAATTCGGGAGGTATCTAGGAGAGGTAACAACCTTCTTGGGATGTGGGAGAAAGGCAGGAATGAATGGAAGAACGTAAATAGTGTGAGAGAAGTGAATACATTTTATATAGCACCTATCGTAGTCAAATCACTTCACCTCAAATATCTGGTTCATATCCCTCTTCTGCCTTAAAGTCAGTCCTTAGTACTGATTCTAAGGCAGAGGTGAAAGGTTTAAAAAGTTTTATATATCATATCTCATTTAATCTCACTAAAACTCTGGAAGCTGAATGCTGTTATTATCCCTGTTTTAGAGTTGAAGACAATGAGGCAGCTCTTTAGGTGACTTTCCCAGAGTAACACAGCTAGTAAGGGTCTGAGACCAAATTTGAACTCAGGTCTTCCTTTTCCTAATTAAAGCCTCAGAGCTTTCCATCTACTCCACAACCTCACAGTCTCTAAAAAAAAATCATTTAGTTAGGGAAGGAGGAAAGGGGAAAGCATATGTAATTCAGATCAGTGAGGAACTCCATGGTGATTCAGACGATTCAGATTCAGAATTCTATTACTTCTGTGTTGTTGGTAAAGCATCAGAGGACAGAGGGCATCTTATGGATTTTGGTATTCAGGAAACCAGGATGCCACATCAATTTCCTGAGTCTAAGTCCTCTGAGCCAACTAAATCTGGAGGAAATTTTCAATGCCTTTTAAAGAAAAATGATCCTAATCTGCATGGGTCAGAAGCAGTATTCTCTTTTGTACTGTCAGAGGAAGGTGTTTTACCTTTCATAAGGAGAACACCAGGAGTAAACATTTCATTAAAATATTAACAACTTATTGCTGATCTGATCTACTTCTTTAAGTGACTATGGTCAGCTTTGGAGATAGCAGGGAACCAATTATCCCCTCCACTAGAAAATATAATAGATGGAAGCATGGATGATGAATGGATGGATAATAGATAGATAGATAGAGAGAGAGAGAGAGAGAGAGAGAGAGAGAGAGAGAGAGAGAGATAGACAGACAGGTAGATAGGTAGATAGACATGTAGGTAGATAGAAAAATAGGTAGATGATAGGTAGATAGATAAGTAGACATATATAGAATATATATATATTTTATATATATACACATATGTACTAAATACTGTTTAAACACATCTATGTTTATATACACATATATAAGCATACTACTATAGATAAAAGTACAAATTTATTACACTTGAGAGATAGCTATAAGTATAGTGACTATATACTATACATTTTCTAGGATAGTTCCTATTTTTTAATAATTAATTCTTATTTTTTCCATATTACACATTAATATAATTTTTCATTATTTTCTAATGTTTTGCCATCCATGTTCTCTCTCCCTTCCCAAACCTCCCTCTCCCAAAACAGGCAGGGAAAATATGACATAGGTTATTCATATATTATCATCTAATATATATTTCCATGTTCCTCATATTATGAAAGAAGACACACATTGTTTACACTAGAATTCAGAGAAATAAGGACTAGAATATTTCAATTTTCATGTGGACTTTGCCTATTCCTTCTATGTTGGTGAATATTTTTTTTGTCGTGAGTTTCATAGAGTTGTCCTGGATCTTTGCCTTGTTGATAATAGTTAAGTCATCCTCAGTTGATCATCATACATTAATGTTGTTACTGTGTATAACACATTCCCCTGGTTCTTCTCATTTGACTTTGCATCAGTTCATATAAGTCTTTCCAAGGCTTTATATTTGTGATCATCTTGTTTGTCATTTCTTATGGCACAATATTATCCTATTACAAGCATATGCCACAACTTGTTCGGCCATTCCCCAATCGATGGACAACTTCCAGTTTTTTGTCGCCACAAAAAGAGCTGCTGTAAATATTTTTGTACAAGTGGGATCTTTTCCCTTATATTTAATCTCTTAACCATACAGACCTAATAGTGGTATTGCTGGGAGAAAGGGCATGCATAGCTTTGTGCATTGTTCCAGATCTCTAGAATGGTTGTATCAGTTTGAAGTGGTGTATTAGGGTCCCAATTTTTCCACATCCCCTCTAACATTTATTATTTTCCTTTTTTTGTCATGTTAGCCAGTCTGAGGGGTATGAGGTACAGTTCTTATTTTAATAATATAAAATGCACTTTAACAATCATTTGCAAAAGGAATATCCTCTTTCAGATCATTTATCCCAATTATGGAAAATATGAAAGAGTTCAGAGAGCTGAACTATATATGAACTATACATAAATATATATGAGAGTTGAAATATACTGTAGAGGCTTTAGGAAGAATGACCTAAAGATGATCCATTTAGAAGTAAAAGATTTTAATGAATAGAGGGATATGGACTCCTCCCCCCACAAAAAAAAAAATTCAGTCTCTGCTCCTCTTGCTTGATGATTCCAATAGTCTCCTAATTGATCTATCACCTATATCCATCCAATCTTTATTTCATCCAGATGCCAAAAAGATAATCCTATAGCACATGTCTAACCACTCATTCCTGAACTTCACTATCTCCCAGTAGGATGTACTGAAAACAGACTGAATTGACTCTAGAAGTGGTTCAGTTTTCATGAGGAGCATTTACATCTCAGAACCAGCAAACACTACAAATCAGGGCTTGATTTATTGTTTTTCTGGCTGTTTGGTCTTAAGAAAGTGAAAGCGAAAATGTTAAAAGTATGTCGATTTCCCCCAAAACCCCAATCCTTCAAGTAGTTAAAACTTTAGCAGCTTGAGCTCCAGTTTGGCATTTAAAACCCTTCACAATCTGCTTCCAATCCACCTGATCAGGACTTGAGGGTCTCTTGGCAAAGATGCTACTCATTAGTTACTTTGCATTTGGTACCAAGCATGACCTGGGCACTTCCTTCATTTCATCCTTTTAAATCTCTAGTTTTCTTCAAAACTCAGAGAGAAGGGAGGGCTTTCTTTGCACCTTGTGCTGCCATTATAAAACTCCTTTGGAAGAGCAGAATTTGTTTTGCTTTTCTTTGTACCTCCAGAATTTAACATGAATCTTGAAATATAATAGAAACTTAATATTGTTTGTTTCTTTAATTGATGGATTTGTAGGGTAGTTTACAATGTAAGCAAAACAATTATAACAGTGACATCAGTCTAACAGTACGATAATGATGTTGACCAATTTCTGGGCTGAGGATTTATGGAAAGAAAAATTAGGAAAAATGTCAGTTTGTTGTTTGTTTTTCCAAAAGACCAATTGCAAAAGCAAACAAAATCAAAAGTATCCTGCTGTGATAATAGTTAAAGACATAGTTTCATTCAAGGTTGTTACAATTGAACCTCTTCCACACCTTTTTTATAAAATTAATCCTTGAAAAGCCATTGGTCACAGTCCAATTAAGAATCTTGCTCTTTTCAAGGCTCTTTCCATGTGTCCATTTTGTAAGGAACAAAGAATGTGCTGCAGCTACAAATTGCTAATTATAATTGTTGATAATGCCAAGTTTTGCATAATTGGTAAGTGGCTTTAAAACCTCATTGACAAGAGATGTAATATTAAAAATGGCTTCTGTTTCCTTTTCCCCTATGTTTTCATTTTGTAAAATAGGGATGGGAATGATTAGTTGGGCCCATGCCAAGTAGGATTTGAGTTTTGTTGGTGTTACAGGATGAAAGAGTGCATGCATGTGAGGGGGAAAGAGGTAGGAGGGAGAAGAACAGGAGAAAGGGGGGAGATGGAGAATAGGGAAGAACACAGAAAAAGGCAGAAGAGTGAGAGAAAAGAGAGAAACAGAGGACAAAAGGGAAGTAGAAGGGAGGGAAATAAACTTTTTTCATTGGAAAATGCAATTCTCCATAGTAATTTATAAGAATTCTTTTGAAAGTCAGAGAAACAAAGAGGCAGGTAAATGTAGGAATGATTTTCCTCATACTACCCTGTTATGTTCTCACATGGTGTTCTCTGCCCTTGACATTTTCTATCCTGTATTTCAATGATAAATGGCCTCAAGCACTACTAGTTTTTCCTTTAACTGGTTGGCTTCAACTCTTTGGCTCACACACAATTATTTCTTACTGCTCTATTTCTCCCCGCCTTCATTCTTAAATTACCATTTACATTCATTAGGCAAACTTTGATTTACTGACATGATAACTTCACATACCAAGAGTATTCTCTTTTGTCCTATTCTGTTTAAAAGAAATCCTTAAAATAGGAGAAATTAAATTGGATATTAAATAATTCAGCAAGGAGAAAGCATTTATAAATGCTCACTAGCAGAAATTGAGACCCAATAATGCATGCATCTTGAGATCCCTGAAAATGTTGACAGACATAGCTAATCAAATCATTCCTCTTTTTCTCACCATGTCATACTAAAAATTTGTATCTTATATTATCTGTCAAATTCAACTTGAAATAGCTCTCTTTTGCAAATCTAAATACTGAGGAACAACCACTAAAATCACAGGGGTTAGAATATTGTACCTTCTCACTATTCTGTACCTAGTAATATGGTTTGAATTGGATTGTATTCAGGCTTGGGGCATTCTGGCCTCCAATGAGAATGGAGCTATGATTATTATTTTTTTCTACATTTGAATCATTAAAGTCCTGTCCAGATATATTGGGAAGAATTATATTTATGTGATAGCTCCTCAATAGTGGAAAAACTCATGGCACAATATTAATCATTACCAGATAGGTATAGGATAACTTTTAAAATTTCACAGTGTGTATTTACATAATGATTCAAAACAACTTTTTAGTGTTCAAAACAATGATTCAATCAAGAGAAGTAAAATGGGTAAATTTGATTACATTAAATTAAAAAGGAGTTACACAAATAAAATCAATATAGCCAATATTAGAAGGAAAGGAAGGAGATGGGGGTACAGCGAAATTTTGATAGAGTCTTCATTTTTCAAATAGAGAATTGAATCAAATTTTTAAGACTATAAGCCATAAAATAGTCAAAGAATTTAAATAGGCAGTTTTCAGAAGAAATAAAAGCTCTCTCTAGACATTAAAAATATTCTGAGTCACTATTCATTTTAGAAATAAATCAAAATATCTCTGAGGTACCACCTCAGATCTATCAGATTGGCTAATATGCAGAAAAGAAAAATGACAAATATTAGAGAGGATATAGAAAAACTGAGACACTAATACATTGTTTTTTTGTTTTTTTTTTTAAATTTTAAACCCTTAACTTCTGTGTTTTGACTTATAGGTGGAAGATTGGTAAGGGTAGGCAATGGGGGTCAAGTGACTTGCCCAGGGTCACACAGCTGGGAAGTGTCTGAGGCCGGATTTGAACCTAGGACCTCCTGTCTCTAGGCCTGGCTCTCAATCCACTGAGCTACCCAGCTGCCCCCAATAATACATTGTTGATGTAGTTATGAACTAATACAACCATTCTGGAGAGCAATTTGGAACTATGGCCAAAGGGCTATCAAACTATGCATATCCTTTAACCTAGCAATATTACTGATATATCCCAAAGCCTCAAAGAAAAAGGTGGAAAACTTGCATGTAAAACATAGTTATGATAGCTCTTTTTGCAGTATCAAAGAATTGGAAATTGAAGGGATACTCATCAGTTGGGGAATGGTTGAACAAGTTGTAGTATGTGATAGAATATAATTGTACAATAAGAAATGACAAGCAAGAATTCAGAGAAATTTTTTGAGAGAGAGTTGGTTACCAAAAAATGACTTCAGATTTCCATTTCCAAAAACCAAGATGGTAGAGCAAGGACCATTTTGAGCTCAACCAAACCCACCTCTAAACAACCAGAGAAGAAATTTTTAAAGCTTCAAAACAAATTTTAAGTGACAGAACCAACAGAAGAGAGTGAAGCAGGGTTTCATACAAACAAACATAAAAAGGCAGCAAGAGGGACCCATCTCACTAAGGGAACTGGTGAGAACAGTGGAATCAGCAGCATGAGTAGTATCCTGGTGCTAGCAGTTAGTGAGGAGCTTGAGGAGTGATCCAGGACAAGCACACACCTGAGAGAACAGAAGGAACAAAGCCAGTGCTCACAACAACAGGGATTATTGGAGGTTGGGGAGTGGAATCTAGTTAAATTCATTGCTTTGGACACCCAGGAGAACTCAGGGATGGTGCTTCCTCCACTCTAGAATTGAAGCGTTACCTTAACACATAGGTAGATTATGATAAAATGTCATTCAAAAATAGTAAAAGACTAAGAAAAGACCTATCCCTGAAAAATTATTTCAGGAAAAGGGAAGTCCAAAATAGAAGTTCAGAAGAGGGCAGCAATGCTAAAAAAGAAATGTGTGAACCCTCAAAGGCAAACATGAGAGGCAAAAAAGAATGTGACTTAAAAGAAAAATCAAAGAAGAAAATGTTAGAAAGCAAAACAAAATCAAGGAATACGCTGGGAAAAGAGAAAAGGAGAAAAAATTGGGGGTAAATTATCTCACCTGATGAGGCTTGTAAAAATCAATACAGTGGAGGGGAAGACTAGGGAAGGTGGCAGGTAATGCTTCAACATTATTTTCATCAGAAATGGTAGAAAGCAAGAATAATATCCATATTCAGCCAACTACAGAAATGCCCCTTTCTAATAACAAGGGGAGAGAGAGAACAAAAATGACGGGGATGGACAAAATGAGACTGAACTCCAGGAAATGCCAGTCAAAAAAAATATTCGTGAACAGGAAAAGGATGAAAAGAAAGGAAAAGAAGGATAAAACAAGGGAAGATAAGGTGGAGAGAAACACACAGTAATCATAACTGTGAATGTAAACTGGATAAACTCACCTATAAAATGGAAGATAAAGTGGATTAAAAGTCAGAATACCACAATATGCAGTATACAAAAGAAAAAAAAATTAAAGCAGGGAGATTAATACAGAATAAAAATAAATAGCTAAAACATAATCTACTATGCTTCCATCAAAGTTAAAGCAATGGGTAGCAATTACGATCTCATACTGTAATGAAATACTATTGTGAGAAATGACAAACAAGATAATCACACACAAAAAAAAAAACTTGGAAAGGTTTATATGAAGTGATGCAAAGTGAAGTATTTAACAAATTTCTTACCTTTTCAATGACTGGGGGAAGGATGTGATGGAAAGGGCAGAATTTAGAACTAAAAATAACTTCAATGAAAGTTTAAAATAAAAAAATACTTTAAAAATAATTTTATATGATTTCATAGCGACCACCATTTTAATATGCTATAAGGCCAACATTTTAACTTCATCAGAATCTAATGCAGTTCATAGGATGGATAATTAGGAATTTTATATTTTACCTTGGCTATACATTTTCCAAACAACTCCTAATACATAATTGCTGATAATACAGTCAGGCTTTGGTCAATACTTTTCTAAGAATACTAGAGTTGTCTGTGTTCAGTTAGTCATTAGTCATTTTTAAACTGTGCCAATAACTAATCCTGCATCTGGTGCTCATTATATGTGTGATCTTGGGCAAGTCACCTAACTTCCCTTAGTTCCCTCATATGTACAATGATTGGTTTAGAATAAGTGACCTCTGTAGTCCCTGTCAGCTATAGATCTAAGATTATATTAATGAGAGCAATAAGGTAAGATAGAGTCACGTTTCTCCATATGTTTTTGACAAACATGTTGTCATAAATACTTGAATGATTCAATGTGGGACACTACATTACAGAGTAAAAGAGACCCTGGCAAATGTATGACTTCACTCCCCTACACCCTGCCCCAAGTCTGAAATTCTTTGTATTACATTTTAATTCTTAGCCCAACATTTTCCCAAATTACAAAGATTACAAACAAATTGCCCTTTCTCCTCCATGAACTCAACTTCAAAATTAAGTTCAAGAGGTGTACTGTGATTAGACCTGTGCCAAAGAGCACAGATTTCAATATCTTGTCTTTCTATATCTTTATCTTTCTTTCCTTGTGAAGACTGGGAAGATACAAATTATTCCCACCTGATCATCTCCAGGGAGTCCTAAAGATATCAATTCTTTTTTTTTTTTTAAGTCTTAGAAAGAGGACTACTTAAGAATTTAAATTACATAATTTAAATTAAATAATTATCAATTAAATTAATTTATGTTAATTGAATATATTAATTTAATTAAATGTAATTTAAATTAAATAATTATTTCATTGTCTAGTTGAGGGATTCTCAAAAATTTTAAATATAAGGATCCTTTTTTTAAACATTTAAAAAGTTGTCTTGGGCCATCAACCAATAGCAGATGTATTATGGACAAGGAGAGGTTCTAGACTGTGATGTCTTTGATACAAGGAACTCTTGGATGAGGATACTCTCTACATCAAAACTTAGTGTTTGAGTAGTGACATCAAACTCATCTGACATAGGAATGCCAATGTATTTATATTGACTTAGAAAATGGCATGTATATATTAACTATGATTTGTGATACTTTTATTACTTATTTTGTTAAATATTTCCCAATTATAATTTCAAATGAGTCCACTACTTTTTATTCTCTGCAACTAACATACTATCTCTATCTCCATGTTTTTGTACCAAGTAAAAAAATGTACCTCTTCTTCCCCATCCCTGAAGTTTCCTGTCCTCACTTTTGCTCCATAGAATCCCTAGATTCCCTCAAGGTTTCCCAGTGAAATTTAAGTTGCTAGTACCCTTTCAACCCATGTACATCATAAATTACTTTTATTTATTTGGAATATATTTAGGTTATTTATCTGGTGTTGTTTCCTGTTCCCCAATACAAGTTTTGTGAAAGCAATATGTTTTGTTTTTATATTTGTATCTCAATCACCAATTTGATGTTTGACAAACAGCAAGTGCTTTAAAAATGATTATCGAATGAATGAAATTACCTTCAGAGCACAATTTCCATATAAAAATGTACACTTTATCTGACAAAATCCTTTGAAAAATATGGTTGAGGGGCAGAGAACCTCAATAATTGTTAAATTCCAGTTAAAAGGAATTGTTAACTCTAAGTTATATTTAAGTAACAGCCAAAATATTTTCCATGCTGTAACTGAGTCCCACATTATAAAATAATTCATGATAAATGAATTAAACAAATTCTTTGTGAGGTCTAGTTGTATGTCGTGGTAATGATAGCATCTACATTGTATTTTAGAAGAAAGATGGGAATTCCACAGGTGAAAAGGAAGAGGAAAGAAAGTCTAATAACAGCATGGAGAGAGAAGACAAAAATTCACACATTCATAATTGTATGATTATTTGGTGGGGTTTAGCCTGCCAGAGAGTCTTTTGCCTAGAGCCCAAGAAGAATCTGAGAATACTGAACCTAAACAGACTTGGCATATGACAATTCTTTTAACATTACTAAGAGAACATTTCAACAATCCTGCAGTTTAATCTAAAAGGTTTGTCCTCTAGTATTGAGACTCTGAATAAAAAGAAGTGGGTATGTTCAAGATTTTTTGAACTAAGAGAATTGGCAATATTTGCAAACTAGATGAATATAAAGGTTAATATTACAAAGATAAAAATTACACAAACACACAAAGATTTCAAATATGAGAGACTATGGGGGAATGGAGAGATGACTTAAAGAAATAATGACATCAGAAGGCCAAGTCTCAGAGGAATCTAAAATACCAAATATAATGTTAGAGGGGGCAGCTGGGTAGCTCAGTGGATTGAGAGCCAAGCCTAGAGATGGGAGGTCCTAGGTTCAAATCTGGCCTCAGACACTTCCCAGCTGTGTGACCCTGGGCAAGTCACTTGACCCCCGTTGCCCACCTTTACCACTCTTCCACCAAGGAGCCAATACACAGAAGTTAAGGGTTTAAAAATAAATAAAAAACAAATATAATGCTAGAAACCAAGAACAGCCCTTGAAAATGAGCACCAGGGTGAGATGGAGTCATGGAAGAATAAAGAAGGACCTAGATCTTTAAAGGACAGGTGAGAAAGTGAAAAAATGCTAACTTCAGACTTTTACCAAGCACTGCATTAAATACAATGTTCCCAAAGCCAGGGAAGCCTGGTGTGTGTTTGTATGGTGGAGGAATGAGGTTTGTGACATTTACGTAGCCTTTATGTTGTTTTTACATTCATGCTATGTTGAGGAATCAAAGGATACATCAGTTAGAGAAAAGAGAGTTCCATTGTAATCGATACTAGTTACTTCCCAAACCTTTCAAAGAGGTGTGAAAGATATAACTTCAGCCCATAAGGGTAAAGAAAGAAGAGGGGAAAAGTGCCTAATCACAACTGGGTCTGTTTAAAGATGTAGAAGGTATGCTCTATAAGAACTCAGCTTTTAAGCTAATCCATGGTTCCTAAATTGAATAATAAGCCCATTTTATCAACTTTGAGCGAGAAGCTCTAAAAAAATTAAAACACACATTGAGGTGGAATAAGAGAAATGATCTATATGGGACTTGGCTTGATCCTATTAATAATGGTCATGATCCTGTGGCAAAAATTAGAACTTTTGATCAGTTTTCAGACAGCATTACTCAATGGACTGGGAGCTCAGTGGACTGTGAAGTACAGTAAAAACATGTCATGATTGAGGAAGTCCCAAAGATTCTTATAAATAATGCATTTTGCAGAAGGTTGCCATCTCTGCAGAGGAAGGGGAGGGAATTTACCTTGTTATCAAGCTTTAACATTCTGTCATTGGGGCAGTATAATAATTATAACAGCACACTTGAAAATCTAAAACATAATTTAGTTCTCTGTCAAGTCATCTTAGTTCCTCTGTCTTTGAGATGGAAAATAGCTCCCAGTCAATTTGATTTTCTCTGAACTGAGCTTTCTAAGAAAAGCAAAATTCCCTACTTGAAAATGGAAGTATTTGATATTGTAAAGCTATTTGTGGAGGAGAGGGAGGGTCATGTCCTTGAATCAGGAACTGGCACTGGTTCAGGGGCACAGTGTCATGGGACTGTTCTATCTTGGAAATGTTGAACTAGAGATATCTTCTGTACTTAAAATGCCCAATAAGCAGTTGATTATTCAGGACTGAACTGGGAGAGAGTAGGGATAGATATGTAGATATATGAGTCATCTGCATATAAATGATAATTAAAAACATATGAGTTGAGATAATCAAGAGAGAGAAAATTCAGAAAGAAGAGGAAAGCCTAGAATAGAGCCTTAGGGAAAAACAACAGTTAGAAGGCATTAAATGGCACAACAGTTAGGAGGCATTAAATGGCTGATGAGCCTAGAAAGAACCTTGAGAAGGAGTGGTTGGATAAACGGAAGGAGAACCAGAGAAGAATATTTTCACCAAAAAAAGGGGCATTTTAGAGATGTTTAGTTCATTTAATTAATTCAACATAGATACTGCCCTTGCAATATATTTAGAGATGTACTGGTAAAGTTTTAACTGGATTTTTAAAAAATAAAAATATATACCTGACACCCTTTTCAGTTGAATCTGTTTTAGTAACCTTTTTCTATCATTTTCTTAAGTGTAGAACAAAAAAAAAATTAAGACCTGATTTATTGTGTTTACACAATTTTAAATTGAAAATTTAACAATCATTTCACCTGAACCAGTTCAAGCAGACTCTAGTATGTCTCTGGATATTTTGTTCTGTTTCCCATGGTGTCACCAGTCTGGCAATGAAGTTTAGACCAGAAAGCTTCTTTTCACCCATTTCTGTCTTTAAATAGTTACTAACCCAATCCACCAAGGCAAAAGCCACTTGAATGGATGGAAAACCTGTTAGTTGAATGGGACCTTGTTTAAAAGAAAGGAATTGAACACATGGTGATAATATACAATAGTTCTTTTCCACTGTAGAAGTACATGAATAATAATGAAACTGAATATTGCCATTGATCCAGGACCATCTATGCAATTAAGTTACACTGAAAAATATGTCCTTCTAATTTTGATCCCCATCTTGAAGGCTCCACTAACCTCAGAGGGCTTAGTTATAGGCATGAAATTATTATCCCCTTTGTAGCAGGTCTGTTGTAAATGTTCATAATAATCACGGCTGCTTAATTTAGCAGATGGTTGGGTCCTCCACGATTCTTCCCAGGGGCATTAAATATGGGTAGAGCATTCCCCATGTTGAGTTAAAGGCAGAAATTCAACACCTAATAATATTCCTAAGCTCATATTAGCCTAGTGTCTTTGCCACAGGTGGTTTTTCCTTTCCCTGATCTTTAGGATATGAAGCACTGTGTGTGTTTTCTATGTTTCAAGTTTCTTCTCCTTTTTAAAATTTATGTCATACACCCATGGCATACTAACTACAGGGCTATCTTTTAGAATTTAGAACACAAACAAACAGATCTGTAAGTCTTGTTCTCAACCTTGTGATCCTGAACAAGTCATTTATCTATTTCTTAAGTTTTAATTTTTTAATTTTTTACATTATTACAATTTCTAATATGTTTTCTGATATTTTGATTCATGTTACCATCATTCCTTCCTCCTCTATCCCAAGATGGCAGGTAACATGATACAGGTGGTACATGTGTTATTATACAATACATATTTCCATATCCATCATGTTGTGAAAGAAGATAAACATTGTTTACACTGGAGAAAAATTTTTGGAGGAAATAAAGTGAAGAATGGTATACTTCCATTTGCATTCAGACTCCATCTGTTCCTTCTGTGATGGTGGATAGATTTTTTTCCACTAAGCAAGTCATTTAAACTCAGTGCTAAATGTCATTTTCTAATATTAAGTTGTATAGAAATGTTCTCCAAGGATCCCCTTTTTTCCTCTTTCTCCTCTCTCCTCCCTTTTCTTTCCCCCTCTCTCTGAGTTCCCCTGCCCCAACTCTTCTTTTACTTTCTTATTGTCTCAAGGAAGGAGAATTTTCCATGTTTGGAATTTCTTTGCTTCAATGGAATCCTACATCCAGTTGCTGTCCCTATCATTCATGCTATATGCCAGTTGGTGGGAAATGAGGAGTTAATAAAAATAATCAAGTCTGAAGGTAGGACTTGGGAGTCAAACAATGGGAGAAACTAAGTCTGAATCAATGGAGATTAGAGGTAAATTCAGAAGTCATAATGGATTCTTCACCAACTCCCCCTGACCATGAAGTTGAGCATAAATTTAGGGGCATTTATTTATTTATTTTCTTGCTTAATTTGTCTATTTGTTTGTTTTCATTTTGCCTCTGAAAATAGAGCAGTGCCTCCCAAGTAGCTGGTTACCAATAACTATTGTTTTGGATTTGATTGGAAAGTTTTTTCCAAGACCTAAACCTGAGGGTTTTTGTTTTTGTTTTTGGTAAAGAGATTAAATGGGTAGTGGAAAGTCAGAACTGAAGTCATCAACCTGGAAATAGGCAGGGATCCTCAAAGACTACAGGGAATAAGGCCAATGTTTCAACAAATGCCCTCTCTATCTCCCAGAATCTGTGTCTGCTCTGTTTCTTCCAGAGTACACAAGGCATTTATTCAAGCTTAACCCTCTTTCTTCTATCCTTTTAGAGTCCCTACTTAACAAATTTAATCTGGGTCTTGCAGTAAAAGTGTAGTTTGTTCTGGCATCTACTAAATAAAAAAATAAAAGTGCATAGAATACATACACATATGTGTATGTGTAAACTAGAATACAACATACTATATTTGAATATAGTAATATATTATACATATACACGTGTATAATAACTGTAGCATAACATATACTATAACACAATATAGCAATATAACAATAGATAACATGATATGTTACAATATAATACAATATAGCATGATATAACAACATAATTATGTAATATTACATACAATAATGATAGAATAGCACATATATATAATTTATTTATATTCTATAATGGGAAGATTTTTCTCCAAATCCTTTTATATACCTATAATAATCCATGCAGTTTGTTAAATGACAATTGACTGACATCATTATTCAGACAATCAATATAGACTCTAAAAAACAATGATCCCAGATTTAAAGGATTAATGATCATCTAATCCAATCTCCAGATTTTACTAATCAAGAAACTGAGATCCAGAGAAGTAAAATGATATACATAAAGCCATATGGATTTGAGTTTACACTTGTAAAAGAGAATCCCTTATTTTCTTTGCCTAGTTGGAGCTAACACTTTGGTTAACAATAACTTAAGTACTCCTACTTAGTACCTCCTTAGGTTGTAAAGACAGGATTAACTCTCCTTTGTCTACCTTTTGATTGAATCAACACAAGCTTGAACTAGGTGGAGGAGCTCACTAACCACTTAGAGAATTCACACTCTCAGAAACTCAATCCTCCAGGAATCTGTGAACCCTTTTGATGAGTATTCACACCTCAAAAAGGTGAGAAGTTGATCCCACAGACACTGTCCTCTGGACAGTGCTAGACAATTTGAAAGCTTTGATTGGCCCCTGTGAAAAGGGGAAGAGACAAGAAGACACTATAAAAGGCCCTGAGTTTCTGGGGCTAGAGAAGGAAGTCCACTCCAAGAAGGAAGTTGGTTTCAAGAAGGAGTTGGACTTCAAGAGGGAGGTCAGCTTCAAGAAGGTCAGCTCAAGGAAGAAAGTTGGCCTCAAGAATCACCTTCAGCTTGAGTCATTGTTTTGACCTGTCTCTTGGAGGAAACTTGGGTGAGTGGATAGCTGGCTTTCCCTTCCTGTCTTCTGGAGAAAGTTTAATTCCTGTTGAAGGTCAACAAGTCCTGGCTGAGTAGAGCACCAGAGCAATATTTAATTAGATAGGCTAATGTCTTCTCTACCCTTTTGTATTTCTCTGCTTTCACTCTTTCCACCCCTTTTGTAAATAAAAGCTTCTAAAGTCATTTTGACTTTGAGCAATAATACTTTGAATCAGCAACTACCACTATTATTTATAATCTTCATATATTTTAGTCAAATTATTAATTTTTAATCCTTATAGTAGTAAATGGAAGAACCAGGATTTGAACCTAGGTCTTGTAATTCTTAATCCAGGCTACTTTCCCATGAACCATAATTCTCTCCATTTGAGTCAGATAGTCACTTTGTGTGTGTGTGTGTGTGTGTGTGTGTGTGTGTGTGTGTGTGTTTTGCTTTTTTTAATGGAAGGGAAACATACATACACACACAGAGACACATGCAGACACACACAGAAAGAGACAGTAAGAGTACAAAGAAGAGTTGGGGCAGAGGAGCTACTCAGAGAGAGGAGTGAGGGAAGGGAAGAGAGAAGAGAGAGAGAAAAAGAGATCCTTAAGAGAGCTGATCTCTAAATAATGTTTTCCCTTCTTCCTACTCTAGGGACTCTTCCTAGGAAGGTGATTATTTTTTTGTCCTCAGCCCAATTCACTCTTCAAAAGTCCCCATTCTTATATGTCATTCGACCTCCTTAAACTTCACTTCTCCAGGACACCCCTGCTGTTCCTGCTGAACTTTCTACACGGCAGGAAGTAGTAGAGGGATACCCAAGCAGTGACTTCATTCATTGCTGTTGAGTTTGGTCAGGGAAACTAATTACTATGCCATTATGTTCTGTGTATGGAACCTTTCTTCTAAGAAACTAAAGGATCTAAATTTCAAATAGGATGTAGGCTTTGCAAGTCCCCTATGAGCCTGGTAAAAAACAAAAACAAAACATGAAAGCAGCCATCTTTCAGAGACAAGAGGGAGTTCTGGTGCTTGAGTTGACTGCTATCAACACTCTCTCCCTTCACTTTAGCAGAATCATGGGAGAAGTCTGTCTCTGAGTCATGAAACTATCTCCTACTCATTCCTGCACTTGCTCTCTAGTTTGCTTCTCCCACTGCTACTGCAAGTTGTAGTTTCCTCCTAATGCAACCAGAAAGCTAAAACACACTGCCCTCTGAACTTATAGCCTAATAAGTGCCCCATAACACAGCAATGGTCATAGCAATGAGAACAATAGTGATGGCGCCAGTCACCAGGAGAAAAGTGTTGGAGTTGGGTTCATTCCCCAAACTGCAGTTACCCAGAATCTCCCATCCACAACTGCCTTACTAGCTACTTGCAAATGTGCATTGCTAGTCTCAACCATCTCCCTTTCATCTCCTACAAAAGTGTCAGATCTATTTTTTTCTCCAAGAAACTTCAAAGGCATTCCATTGGTGGGGAGTCTTTTTTTAAGGTAGTTACTACTAATGCAAGGTAGCATTCAAATTAAACCCTCATTCAACATGCTGGAAAATTGTTACTGGGTCTTGCAAAACAAGATGCAGTGGGCAAAGGGATGGAGAGTACATATGCTGGTGTTTGTACTTTGCACTCTAGCCTATTGGCTGAAGGGTTTTCATGGAGTTTAGAAACAAAAAGCTGAGCTTTTTCATCTGTAACCCATTCTTTGTAAAAGACTTAAAAACATTTTAAAACCAATTTTCCTGTCTGGTTATATTTATTTCACAGAGTCTCTCTAAGTAACATTAAGAATACAATCAATTGTATTATTCTGGGAAAATTCCTTCCAGTAGCAACCAGTTGAGAATCATTAAAAGGAATTTAGTAATTGTTTCCCCCCCCCCCCTTAACTTAAAGGGCTTCATGGTATGAATTTTCTTTAACAGTAAAAAATAAACTTTTCTCCTCAAGTAAAACTTTTTCTATGACAGGGACAGTTTTCATTTCAACTCAATAAGTAATTCACACAACCCCTATCTAGAACCACTTACTCTAAGCTTATCTCTTGAGGTAGACCATCCTAGTAGAAATGACAACAACAAAAATATCAGGAATTAGGGAAAGGGAGTTAAATCTCATGATGGCAATTCAACTCAGAAAGGGCATATTGAGTACCTACTATGGGTAAGCCAAAGGGCAATGGGGTATAGTGGACTGAGAGTCGGAATTCATTTTAAGAAGTTATGAGACTTCCGGTTAAGATGGCGGCAGAGTAAGGAGCAGCTGCTCGATCTCTCCTGACCGAACCACACAGGACCCCTCAAGGGGAAATAAAAACGAGTCCAGAGGAACGAAGGAACCCCACAACAGGGCGCAGCATTGAAGGTACGCAGAATCGGGGCATTTCCACACTTTAAAGGGGTGAAACAGCTCTCACTAAAACACGAGAGGAAGAAGCCCCTCCCCCACCCCCCACACC